>NW_027107309.1:2438198-2442229 GCF_000696795.3 Halyomorpha halys | reverse complement strand
TTTTTAATAATTTTTAATTTGCTCATTGGGCTGAGACATCGCAGTTTAAGCGGAAGACATGGTTAATCGGGGGTGTATAAAAGAAAAAACTCCAATAATTTAACCCATATATTATGTAAAATTTATTATACCAATTGAAATTAGTTTTAACTTTAAAATTTTATATATATGATTTAATTTAATAATATCATTAAGTTTTTAATAGTGATCACAAAATCAGTTATTTTGTTTTGTTTTACCGAACTTAACGTTTCCTCAACATTTTATTTCTTTTTTACCATCGGTTAATCAGAAGAGCCTATTAAGCAGGGTTCGGTTACAGAGTAGATCTATTGTAGCTATTGTTTTGTTAGTAAAAAATTGTAATTTTTCTACAATTATTTTGTCTAGTTGCTAAACCTCGTAGAATGGCATCGTAGAATACTTTTTTTTTGTCAGTCACAGATGGTATGTCCAGGTTTAGTAATGGTTTGTTTGTGATGTAAAAGGGTATCGATATTGGTCTAAGTAGTATGTTCTATATTATAAGTTTGTTTATGACTTACTGATATAAATAAATTATAAGTTTGTAAGTGATAATTTATTTGTAAGATGTAGTAGCACATGTGATTTCAAGTTCAGTCGTCTGTCCATCGTAAGTCCCAAGGATTTTCTATCTTGTTTAGTAATCGTGTATTGTTTGTTTAGGTAACGGAAATTGTAAATTGTTAGTTGAAAGCAGTCTAAACGTCTAAGTCGAAATATAACCTGATTAGGTTTTTATATGTTAATTTTTGTTCGTCATTTATTATATTGTAATAAATTTAAACGAGTCGGTATGTTGTGAGAATTGCAAAGATGAAACACTATACGAAGTTTATTGTAATACACATTTGTCTGGACTTCCTAACTTCTGAGTTATCGTTGCCTTTGTAAAGATAAAGACGGGCTACATCAAAGGATGTATACAAACTGATATATTGATAGTGTAAACCGTTCCGAGTTCCCAAAGTTCGTCATGATGGTCGGATGACAAAAAGGACCACCCATAGACAGGAGTACAATAGAAACATATCAATCCATCAGGCTCTACGGAGGCAGGATGTGGAGCCATGCCGTGCGTGGACATTGTCATCACGGGGAATGACGGGTCGTAACGGTTTGCCCAGAACATCGCTACAAAGTCAACTCTACTATAATACTAATTATCAAACAACTGACAATAATATAATATGATTTCCATGGATCGATGTTATGGAATGATATTATGGATATATTCATATCGTGAGAAATATTTTTTTCTGATTGACATGATAAACATAAATATACACCGACTGGGTCGAAAAAAATACATTTATTTTTGTTTTTATAACCGTAAAACCGCGGAAAAATGCACAATTTTTACACATAAAAAAAAAAAAAGAAGAAAGAAAAATTACCAAAAATAAATATGAAAAATTAAACTTTTCAGTCTTTCTTTCATAACATGAAATACGACTATATTTACGATTTTTTAAATCGTCTACCTATACTAAGTAAAAAACAGTAAATTTACTCGTTTTTGTAAGAACGTGTACAGGTAGTATTCGAATACCTTGAATACCAGGAGGGGAAAATTCGAGATTAGTACCCTAAAAAATATTGCAGGATAATTTTAATTTAATTTCATTATTTAAGCATGTCAGAACATTTTCAAAATATTCCAGGATGTTCCCTTTCTGGTGCTCATTTGACTGTATCCCATATAATTAATTTGTGATTTGTTTGTTTTTATTTGTTTTAGGAGGTAGAGAAAAAAAAAAAAAAAAAAAAAAAAAAAAAAAAAAAAAAAAAGACGTGAAGAAGGAGGCATAGCAACAGACATATTTGTTTATCATTCATTTCTATTTCAAGCGGAGGGTACGAAAAAAAAAAGATGTGAAATAAATGGTGAAAGAAGTTTAATTGTTTCCTAATTTATTTTAAATACATTTCTGGACAAAAAGTGAGGCGAAAAACCTAAAATTTGTTTTCAGCACCTCAAAAAAAAGAAGTGCAAAATACCAAAACTCCATCCTAACTCTTTGAATAAAACCCACAATACGTGGACTCATGTAATTTTCCAGTATTTCATAGGGTCTGATAATTATTGCAGAACTGAAAACCTTACAAATGACAACTTCTGAAATTTAAAATTTTAATAGATAAAATTTAATTTCAATTAAAAAAATACTAAAAAGATATATTACATTAACATTGTGAAAAGATAAATAGTTTAAACAATTATTTGAATAAAAATTCAAAGTTGGCTACTAAACTTCTTTAGTCTTGCGAGAGATATGAATAAATTTTGTTTATATTCTCTTCATTTATTACCCCATTACTTCGCAAGTTTTCCCCGGTATTTTTATGCGACCGTATTAAATTTTCTAAAAATCCAGAAGTGACAAATTATTATTTGGTACATTCAGCTTTACCGATCGAATAGTTAGCGAGAAATAA
This sequence comes from Halyomorpha halys, assembly GCF_000696795.3. NCBI lineage: Eukaryota > Metazoa > Arthropoda > Insecta > Hemiptera > Pentatomidae > Halyomorpha > Halyomorpha halys. The sequence continues at coordinate 2,439,769 of NW_027107309.1, read as the reverse complement.
AAATATATAATAATCAAGGGATGTAATTTTTTTTTTTTTTTCAGTAATGGAAGATTGGAGGCTCATTTTCTACACCCACACAGACTTCATGTCGCCCCACATGCTATTTCCTCCGAATGCACATTCGTGTCAAAGCCTTATTTTTTATACGGGCAGCTCTTTAACCCTGAAGATATCAGAATGAGGATGATATGAGCCCTAGGCACGACACAAAAGAATCTTCATTACTACCAAGTTTAAAAACTCAAAGGAATACCAAGGGTGACCAACACGTCGATTGTCGTTCGCTCACTATGTCTGTGAGGTTTTTACATAGGTAGATACTGGCCGTATATCTGTATTTCAGTACGATGTGTGCTCAGCGAGCAATTGATAGATTAGCAAAAAGTGAGTCATATTATTCTTTCATGATACATTTTCCAAGCCCCAAAAAAAAACAACAATGCGAAAGTGAAATATTGAAATCTCATTATCAGCCATACTGTGAAATTTATAACAAATTTTTCATATTTACGAACAACAAATTACACATTGCAGTTGATAACAAAATTAAAATGCATTTTAAGTTAGTAAAACTCTTATCTATCAATAGAAAAAGTGTCGGAAAATAATTAGATAATACACGCTACTAAAAAAGTTAAAAGTTGGGTCTCGAAATTTATTTTCTGCATGAGCCTATATCTCGAAAACTTAATAAATGACTTAAAAAATTAAAAAAATAGTTTTGAACATATATATTACTTAACTACCTTAACCTCGCTAAAATGCACCTGATACTGAGAGTGTATAAACATAGTATGCATTTCACACCCTTTCTTCACTCTTAGACTAAGCCAAAGTCGATCTTATATACAGAAAAGTTGGCTATAATAATAATTACAGACGGGTTTTTCGTGCAATTGCATCTTTTTTCCCCTAACTACGAATTCCGCCAGATATCGAAAAAAGTTGGAATCATGAAAATAACATTCAATTGGTACCAGTTGTAGACTGCACGTTTTGTGATTGATACAAGAATTAGCAAATTTCGAGGACTTTTGTTTATTTTTTGAGTTTGAACTATGAAATCACTGTTTACATTTACAAATCTATTTGTGACTCAAGAATAATTAAATACGATGACAAGAAACTAACAGTTAAACGATTCATCATACAAGCTCAATTATTCCTATCAAGGCCACTCGTTTTAATTTCTACAATTCTCGCGAAATACAGGAAATGGAAACAAACGGAAATACCTCAGTTTAAATGATTAACAAGTGGTTGTTCGTTATAATCACATTAAATTTTTCAGCTTATATTTTATTTCTGAAAAAAATGATTGAATTCTTGGGGTCGCAAATTGAGCTTCGAATTTAATTTTAAATACTAAAATCTAAAAATCAAATTTAAGTTTAATTTTTTTTTTTGATTCATACACTCCTGTAATGATTTTAGTGGGTATTTGGTACATACATATAGGAGGTATGCTATATATATATATATATATAATATTTCACTAAATTGTAATGGTTGAAACCGTAAGTAATTTAATTTATAAATTATTTATGTTATATTATGTAAGAAATTTA
>NW_027107309.1:2435791-2436518 GCF_000696795.3 Halyomorpha halys | reverse complement strand
GGTGGTTCCTTCACAAGATTTTCAAGTGTATATGAAACATACTACATATTTACCTATTGTATTATTTTGTACAGTTGTAAATTACAATAAATAAAAAAAAATAAAAAAAAAAAAATTGTTATTTAATTTTACTAGATTAGATTTTGAAACCTAAAAATATTTAAACGTCCATTCCAAGTGAAGTTGAAAAACCAAAATCATTTCACTATAGTACAAGAAGCCAAAGTACAAAAAAATCATTTCACTACATTTTATGATTACTTTAATGGAAACTATTTACAATTACAGGTAAAAATTGATGAGTCTGTCATTTACTGTTAGGCGGAATAAAAAATGGCAGATTTTTCAAAACGTTAAATAAAATATTTTATCATTCGGAGTTCTATATTGTTAAAACTACCTAAACACTAATAACCCTGATGGAAAATAATTTAAAGTTGAGTAAATTTACTAAAATATGAGCCCTAGCTTTTTACGTTCAATCTGTTTTACGTACTTGTTTGTTAATTTTAGCAAATATCACGGAAAATACTACTTCTACGATGATAAACGTCATAAACTACTTTATAGCATATTAAAATAGCTTTAATTGTGTACTTTTCTAAATACTCCACTAACGCCTGTTGAACAGATTCGATACTTCCATAACTGATAACTCCATTTTGACAAGATACTTACTTGGAATCCACACACTAGACTGAAACGACAAGAAACTGCTCGTAGATTC
>NW_027107309.1:2422174-2434666 GCF_000696795.3 Halyomorpha halys | reverse complement strand
AACTCCATTTTGACAAGATACTTACTTGGAATCCACACACTAGACTGAAACGACAAGAAACTGCTCGTAGATTCCGATTGCTACAACACTTACTTGACTAACGCTCTAAACTTCCCATTCACTACAAAAAATTAGTATACACTACGATAATCAGACCAATTCGGAGATATGGAATTGAGCTCTGGGGCTCTACCAATCTATCAAATTCCTCCCGCACCCAATACTTACAACCCAAAATCCTTGATTCTCCTTATTACGTCACAAATAAACTCATTCACTAAGATCTTAACATCCCATTCGTTGCAGATTTGACCCAAAACAGATATGCGCCTTTTCATTCCAAACTCCTTAACCATCCTAACTCATTAATTCTTAATCTTTCATCCTTAACAATCCCTGATAATCCTCCGAGGCGTCTGAAAACAAGATGGCCACGGGGCTTCTAATTTAAATTAATGTTTGAAGTACCACCAATGGGTGGTTCCTTCCCAAGATTTTCAAATATGAAACATACAACATATTTACTTATTGTATTTATTATTTGTACAGTTGTAAATCACATTAAATAAAAAAAAAACAATAAAAAAATTGTGTACTAATAGACATGTGTATGTCTCATGGTTCTTAAGATATAGTTTTCCTAAAATATATTCACTGACTACTGTTTTTTATTTTATTTATTTTTTTTTTATGAAATATTGCTTTTTAGAAAACTATCTCGGGAACCATTTGCAGAGATAGCTCTGCTAGGCCTCATATTTTAGCAAATTTACTCTACTTTAAATTATGTTCAATTAGGTTAATTATTTGGTGTTGTAAATAATTTAAAAGATATGTAACTCCAAATGAAAAATTAATATTATTTAACATTTGAAACAGCCGTCATTTTGTATTCCCCTCACTATACTTGGAAGACAGAATTTTGACTAGTAAGTTATACGTAGTTTTCATTAAATAAATAGAAAATTGGGGTGAAATAAATGACTTTTTTTTTTTCCACGGAGCTCATGTACTATTTTAAAATGGTCAAGCAACAAATTAATTTTTTAATGAAATACTTGAATAGGACTGATCAATCTGCAAAACGACTTCTTTATAGGTATCTATTATTTGGACTCTTCAGTCAATAAGGCAATGTTTGTCCTATTCTAAAGGTTAACAAAAAACATTTTAAACTTACAAGAAATAAAATTTTTGTCATACATTTCAGTTCCTTAAAGAATTTTTTTTTAAATATTTATTTATTACTATTTACAACTGTACATTATAATACACTTGGTAAATCTGATCTCAGTTAAATTGGAGTGTTACAGGCGTGTAGAGAAACTACCAATTGGCAGCACTCTAATGTCGTTTACATTAGCAGGTCTTGTGGCCATCTTCTTTTCAGGCACCTCGGAGGATTGTCAGGAATTGAAGAGATTGCAAGGTTAGGAACTAGAGGGTTTGAGTGGTTAGGGAGTTTATAATGGAAGGAGTCATATCTGGTTCGGGCTAGATCGGTTACATAGGGAACATTAAGGTCTTTATGTATGATTTTATTTGTGACAAAGTAAGGAGCATTGAGGATTTTGGATTGTAAGGATTGAATACGAGAGGAATTCGAAGGCCTTAAAGGATTAAAAACAATTTTTGTCTCGTAATAATGAATAACAAAAAAAATTGAAAGTCAAAGTAAATAAATTTTTTTTTTTTTTTATATATTTCTATTCTTTAAAGAATTATAATCAAAAAACAATTTTTGTTCCATCCTAATAATTAACAAAAAAAAATTGAGTTACGGGAAATAAAATTTCATTTTTTTATACATTTCCATTCTTTTGAGAATTAATAAGAATTTTTTCTGCCATTTATTATTGTCCAAAATTTTTGCTATATTAGTCCTCAGTCCAAATTCAGCTCGTTATGTTTTATACCTACAGCACTATTCCAGGATCTGCTATAATGCCATGTAGGTAAATTTTAATTTATTCCTTGTTTTGAACTTCAAATTAATATTTAAGGATACACCTTCCTGGATACTGGAGATTAGAGCTAAGTAGGATATAACAAAGACTATTAAAAAAACCAAATCATATTAAGTTTAAAGTCATATTTTCTGGATTTTTGTGAACATGTCATATCTATCATCTGAGTATGTGTATCAAAAGAATAAATTAGAGCTAACGACTTTTGTCAAACAGATCAGCATTAATCCTTTCTATATTAGTAAAGTTGCTAATTACTTATAAGGGATGAACTAGATAAAAATTTTTTAGTAAATTTGAATTATAACTATTCCTTATTCTTATAAACGTGAACTCTCAGAAAATGAAATTATAAAAAATAAAATAAAATGGAAAAAGGTAAAAAACTCTCCAATAGACCCTTTAAAAGTTAGAATTAATTTTTCATAAGTATGTTTTCGTAAGTTATTACACTACAATCACATATTTTCGACCAACACTAAAAAAATTAATCCCTATTAGATAATTTATAAAAAGCAATATATTAAGAATATATATAATAATTACCTTGAGAACACAATTGCTGTTAACTAGGAGGTTGCCTGGCTTAATATCCCTGTGTAGGATTCGAGCCGAGTGAAGGTACTTGAGGCCTGAAAAAAAAATTTAAAATAACATATTAATTTAATGATGCATGATACAATCGATTACAGGACTAATAATAATGATCATAAGCCGACCTTGCTACGCCTTACTGAAGGTAGCAATTTAATTTTTTAATGTGAAATATCATTGAATTGACCTTCTTAAGCAAAAGGAGAGGAATATGTCGATGTTGAGTTAAAGGAAATGAATTTAAATTTGAACCTAATGTTTATTCGTCAGACATAATGTTCACATTTGATATCTTGGAGAGCCCGCAAAAAGAGTTAGGAGTCTCAGAAAGAGTATCCCAAGTGTCCTACGGGACCAGAACGTAATATAATGAGGGGACCGGTTCCTGGAGGCCATCAAGAACTCGTTCTGTCCGTCTGCAGCCTCCAGTCTTCGGTTTGTCGGGGAGATCTTCAAGGCGGGGAGAGGAAGCTATGGTATGGAAGGGTATAACCTTACCTTCCAAGGCAATGAATGCCTCAAGGCCCTCATGTGTTCATCCAACATCAGCTAGTTCAATGGAAAAAGGTTACTTACTTCCAGAAATTATAAATTCAAAAACTTACATTGTTAACTTTTTTTCTTTTAGCTTCCCCACTATTTCTATTCAGTGCATAATTACAAAGCGGCGCACCGAATGGAAAGAGTGTATCAAGGAGATGACGGCCTATTTGAGATTAACATTTTAAGGTATTTTTTTAAAATTAATCCACTCGAGCTCCAAAGAGTCTGATTACGACACAGCCATGCCTATATTCCAAGATTAATGATACGGACGTTACATAATAAAATCTAAGGGAAGAGTCGTTTCTGAAATATATGCGTGTCAAGAAAAGCACTTTTATTTTCGGTAATAGCAAAAGAAAAATACATAATTTGATAAAATCAACGCTGGACCATTTTCATACTAATCCTCAACTTTCCTTTATCTTTGGACCAAATAGGACAAGCCGTATATAAAAATATAGGTCCCAAGAAAAATACATTGTCGCATAGCTTATCAAAAGTACTTGATGGACTTGATAAAAATGATACTTTATCATTTTACATAAATTTTCTTCCGAATTTGGACAAATCGGACTAGCCGGTGTTGAAATATAGGAGTCAATGAAATATATTTGCGCATGCGTTATCAAAAGTAGTAGGGAGAGTTTTATAACAGTGATGCTGCATAATTTTTATATCAGATTCTTAACTTTCTTCTAAATTTAACAAATGTATGAGTCGCTCTGGAAATATACTCGTTTAGACGAATTTTCGTGAACATGCGTGAACGAAAGTTAGCAAAAGGAATTATATTAAATTGATATGGAACCCTATATAGTATGGTTATTACAAATTAATAATAATAATGTAACCGTTAAAGACAGTTCTGAAAATAAAAAGAAATTGTATTTTCTTACTATATAAAAAATTATAATAATAAAGGAATTATATTATTTGGAAAGTGTCACCACCACTCATAATATCTACCAATGAGCTAATACCAAAATCGACAGCAGTATTAGTATATATATAGACGATAGTATTAGATTCTGAGGATATTGTTTTTTTTTTCGACAAGAATACAAATATTTCCAACCCAGGTTGTGAGGAAATAAAAATATGAATAGGGATTCACCTAGTAATATAGTTATAATGATAAAATCTCTATTTTCATGCGCGGTTTCCGTTATACGAAATTTACCATTTCTAGTCCGGTTAGAAAAGTAAATAAATTAGAAAACCGTCCCATGTGAAAAAAAATCAATAAATGTACAAAATAAAAATAAATAATACCGCACACTGAATATTAATAAACGGGAAGCGATCTATACATACTTATAATAGATCGCTTCCCGTTTATTATAAGGATTAACTACTAAAATTATTTATTAGATTGAAGGAAACCATTTCATTCTGGGTGTTGATACGATATTAATTTATTTAAAAATAGCAAAAGCTCTAATTGTTTCCGGTCTAATTTAGAAAGGAAAAACTCAAAAAATGACCAGATGAATTAATGAACATGTTTTCAAGGTTTAGAGCGGACAGCAATTCTCTGAGTTGAAAAAAACTTATTTGGAATTAGATTAATGACATAAAATATGGGCTTATAAATAAATTGAGGGGGAAAAAAAGTGAGCAGCAATGATCCGTTACTAAAGTCGTATTTTAGTTTAAAAAATAGAAGAAAATTGAATTAATTTTTTTAATTAATATTTAAAAACTGGGACCAAATGACACATGTGGGAAAAAATTAGAAACTAAAAAAAAAACCTTTAACATTTTACATTAATATAATTAATGTGAATCTCATAGGCATAAGTGCAGCTTTTGAAGTTTCAAGAAAAACAAAATCTGCAAAGATTTCTGTTATTCCTTATTTACTATTTTTTTTTTTATTTATTCTATTTTTTTTTTGTTTATAAATCACTTTTATTGTAATATCATTTTTAGTACCACCTGAAGCGTTTATACAAACCTAAGTTAGTTATTTTACCAACTGCCATGACTGAATTGGGAGCTACTTGTCAAATATGAAATTAGTCATCGGTATACTAAACAAAAAATATACATCAATTTTACAATAATTTTGGTATTAACTATGGGTATTTTAGGAAAGGTTCCTAATTTAGACAAAAATCCTTCGTTCGAACCGAGAAACTATCTAATATCACATTATTATTAACGTTTTTTCAGTAGTACTAGTTGAAATTGTCCTCTATTAAAATAAATTTTTTATTTGTAAAAACGTCGATATTAAAAATGTTTTTAAATCAGGAGTGCATTTGTTTCAATTTATAAGCTGTAGTAAATCTAAAAATAATTATTTTGAATTTTTTTTTGGTTACAAAAAAAAATGTTTTAAAATTTCATTGGTGAGTTCCTCTGGCTCTCCGAATCCACTGTATTGACTCACGACTACAGTAATGGAAAAGATAAAATTATCTGCCACAACCGCGTTTTTGCAGTTAGTAACACAGTGCAAACATTTTTATTATATAAACGAAAATTTTAGTTAATTGTTGCGCCAAATAGTGTGAGACAAGCCAAACCTCAGGGAATAGGACGTAACATTTTTGAGGTAATTCGACTCGTTCAAGGACTACCTGCGGTTTATGAACGAAATAATAACAACATAGCTTGGTATTTTTGCGGCACACACGATTCCCAAGCAAATGTTTGATAATTTTCTGAAGGAAAGGTAAATTTCTGCCACTGACCACAAATTGAAACAGCATAAGATTCCTGACACAGAACATTACCTAAAGATTGGTTTTTAGTAATGCTAAAAGGCCAGTAATCAAAATGGATTTAGTAATTTCAGGAGATGAATTTATCATTATCTTGTTCATGAATAGAACAATTGAATTTCTTGCTTAAATAGCTTATATAGTTTGTTAATTAAGGATAGAAATTTATCATTAAAAGAAGAATACAATTTCATAGACACTAATGATATTATGATTAATATAAAAATAGCAGTTTCTAAGTAAAAATAGAAACTATTTTGCGGTATAAAATAATAAATTAGATTTTATTCATAAAAACAAAATTAAAAAAAAAAAGTTCTCATTATAAACTGATCTATCCATCTCGACTTCATTGTCTGTTCTCTCTCTAATCATATTGATTAAGGTATAATAATTCTAAAAGCATTTTGTTTTGCTAACATATGTTTTTATAATTTAGGAGTAAGACAGGCGGATAAGTCAATAAAATTTGTAATTTTTCTTCTGTTTACACTATGTTTCTTAGGAAAAATCATGATTAATTTGCTTAAACGATTTAATATTGCGTTAACGATCCCGAATCCATGTGTTATGATCCCAAAAAATCTGTAGAGATCGAAAACACTTGGACTGTAAGAAAATATTGGATACCACTTAAAGGCTGTAAAACCTTTGTGAAGACTGGAATCCGAAGGTATGCTGTGATCCGAGACAAACCACCTTGATTATTTCTACTTTTGTGACGGTAATGTAAATGGTATAAAGTCGATACCAAAAGTTTTTGGGTTTACTTAAATGTACAATCAAATAAACCGCTAAGATAAAGATTTGCCCCAACCGATATTAACTGGCATATGTGAAAGCTTTAGATAATAATGATGAATGTATCATATATATCTGTAAATCACATTCTGGCCCCAGTGTGGAAAAATTAAAATTGGGTATCTTTGATGGATTAAAAATCTATAACCTAATATATAATAATAATAATAAATAAATAATAATAATTTTACAAGCTCTGTGACTCGCGTTCAATTGGAAGCAAGGAGAAGCATTCTATCAGTCGTCGACAATTTTTAGGGGACCAAAAATCAGCAGAATATTGTTAAGTAGGCGCCGAAATGGTTCACAGTTTTGAATAACTTGGTAGTAAAGTACATTTTTGGAAAATTATATAAATAGATTTCATACTTGGATGATTTCAGCAGAGAATGCTTAGTGCGTTTCCTCCAGGATTTGAAGATAATGGAGAAGAGATATCAAAGCCGGATGGAAAGACGTATATATGATGGCTGAGCATAACTGGACCTAACAAAGAGATAGTTGCGACCAACAATGTCCTAAACGATGGAGTCAAAATGTTTTTCTTAGAACATTTTTATTTATATTTTTGTTTCGGTTTGATCAATTCTAATTAATTCTCATCAGTAAGTAAATATAATAATTTATATACCTATTGTAAAATAAAATATATTGTTTTAATTAAAACTTGTCGGGTGTTTCATAATAGAAAGTCTCTTTGCTTATGTTGAAACTAAAGATTTAATAACAGTGACTTGTTTAAAAAACCTTCCCCCTCTCCTTCCCTAAAAATAAATAATAAAAAATTAATACGTTTTTCTCTTAAAATACAATATGAATAGACTTGATTTCAAAAATTGCTGTCATTTCAGATTATCAGATATTATTCATATTTTATACACCGTAAAATCACAGTCAGATAGGCGAAATAATGAAAATACTGAGATATGAACAGAGAGGATCAATGGAAGGAATGACCCCCCTACATGGAGATTATTTTCCACGAAAAAGTATACGGTATAATATAATGCTCGCAAATACCGAAAATATACAAAACTCTCTGATAAACCTACAAATTAAAAGAAAATAAAGACGACCCTAAACCGAAGAACTGTAATCCTCCCATCTACAACAGATCAAGAGGACGTTCACAAATAGAAGACAGATCTGAAGAGAAGAGTTATTGAGTGGAGATAATTCCAGTATTATACCGACAGTGATGGGAGCATTCGTTCTGGAGCCAGCACACCACCGCAGCAGACCTTCTTCATCACAATCCCATCACCATTTCTTTTACTCTTTACCTCAGTCCATGTTCATCTTCCTCTAATGCCCTTTCTTTTTTTCCTTTTATTTCCCACTCGTTTTTCAATAATTTCCACTCCTTCACGGCTATCCGCCTGTTGGCCCTGTTCCTTACTCGAGGCAGTTTCCTTTTTTACAGATGTACTAATCCGAGGTAAGTACCGCGGGGAAATTCTGAAAATTTCTACTGTCATTAAACCCGTAAAGGATTAATCTTAGCTTTCTCAATAAACGACTGAGAAATCGTTCGTCTTGGTTAAGGGTATTCATTTACTCTCTTATACTTTTTTTGAGACAAGGGTAGCTATATTTTGAAACTTTATACGAAATATAGAATAAATATGAAGTTAAAAGCTGATTCTCAAACTAAGTCCCTCAAAGGGATTCAATATTCAAGTTCGTTATAATTGTGACTTGGGAATCATTTCGTTCTAATCGACATGATGAATTATGATGATTATATATTTATTTGGCTATGCGGCCAATTGCAATATTCGTACAAACAGAGTTAGCCAGTACAATACATAGTTACATATACCACTGTTGATATTCTACCAGGCTAAACAATTAAAATCATTAATATAAACTAATATATATGAAGGGGACTGCGTGGTTCTAACTCCAAGTATCCGAGTTCGAATCTGCCTGGGCAGAAAATTGTTTTCTGTTACACTGTAGTCGTGAGTCAACCCTGTAGGTTCTGGAGCCCTATATATGGTATATTTGAGTGGATCGACATTAACAGAGATTGCACATTTATCGGAAAGTTTTAATTTACATTCTTAAGTAAACTATGGGAAAGCCGATCTTGAATAAAGAAGGATAAAATAAAATAGGAAAATTTTTGAACTAATATAAAAATAAAATAAGAGCATTTACACTCTCGACCTGAGGTTCCCCGAGCCCACTCTATCCCCGAATCACTCAAATGTTGTTTTAAATGTAGCTACGGATTGAGTCAAGGGTTCCATCAGTCAGTCAGACATCGATATTAATTAATTACTAGGTATCGATTGCTGGCAACATGCTTACTGTACTATTCATAGTTACTGCCATATCGATTCGGTAATCCTTTAAATTATAAATAAAAATAAAAAAGTTTAGGTTGATATCATTGCTTCAACAATACAACAAACCATTAATTAAACCAATTTTAATATAATTACTAACTGTTGATTTTATTGTTCTTTTACCCTTCTCTCTAGGGAGAAGATAAATAATGTATTGTCCATTATGTCAATATTGATTAACAAGATGGATTCCACCAAGTAATTGTTAATTGATTAGCCACTCACAGACAGAAGTAAGAAAATAAAAAAATATTCTCTGACGTAACTCATCAGACCTCAATATTGAATCGATGAAGGCTAAATCTATATACATCGATATTAGAGGACCCTATCGAAGGAGGAAGTTGCAAAGATATGTAGAGCACTGATAATGCTCTAGCGACTGATGATCCTCGATACTTCTTAGATTAGGTATTATCGACTGTTTCGCGCTTATGATAAGGTGTCTAAGAGATAGAATATGGGAAGATGAGAAAATAGTAACGAAAAAAAAAATCAATAAATAGTAAAGAAAAAATACATTATTATTAAATTTACGATATACCTATTCTCAAAGAAATTTTTAGTTTCGAGTTTTTAAAAATGTCATTCGGGGCATTAAAAATATTAATTGAAGTTCAACGCCCATCCAAACAATAAACATTGTATTTATATAGAAAATAAATAAATAACCTACAGCAAGATCATGCATCTGTTACTGTTTTTTTTTTTCTAGGGTTGGACTAAATAGAGGTAGGTTAAGAAAAATAGAAAGAAAGCCAGTTTTCAAAACAAAATGCTTTATAAATATTTATTTATTAACAAATATATAACATAATGCATTTTTTCCAAAATTGAAGCTATGTCAAAACCATTAATTATTTTATAAATATACGATTTACTGTATGTGAATCAAGAATACCGAGTATCTCTTCTATTTATAAATTCATCAATTCAGAACTTTATCTTCAGTTGACGATCATACTCAACAACTTAACATTCCAAATCAAGGATAATCGCCAAACTATTATGCCCTTTCCTTCGAATATAAAGGATAGAACAGGTTCATGATGGACAGGTCCGTGACGAAACACGTGATTTTCTACAATGTTCTGCTGAAACGCTTTTTATAGCTTTTACAAAAATTGAAACGATTCCACGCATTGTAGAATAAGAAACAAGGCAAGCGGAATTTTTTATACAAAAGAAAAATTTAGTTTTCAATTGCCAATCCAGACGTATTATAATATAATTGAGAATTTTTAATATGATTCTCGCATTATGACCAGCTATGTTATCAAAAAGTCGCTACCTGTGCAAATCTTCCCCTCCGGACAGTCCACCATATTCTAATCAAGTATAATCCTAGTGTATTATTTGAAAATCATTAAAATGTACTATAAAGTAAAAATCCTACAAGAATCAAAAAAATCAGTGACTTCCGATATAACATCAGTTTTGATCTCTTAGAAGGGTATCTATAAAATTTAATGAGTGAGTTTTCAGAAATTCACAAACTGTTATATACCTTGCATCTTTATTAAAGACTAGTTACAAAGTCAAACGATGTGTCCATTATAGAATAGAAGTCATGTAACCTGTAGCCTGACTTTTATCCCATCCGAAAACCAATTTTCGGAAATAACACCGACCTCACGGGACAGATATGACGGAAGGGTTGAGTTGGTTTGTAATTGGAACGCGGTTAGCTTTTCGGTTTTACTGCAGAGCCTGCAAACGCTTTGCTCAAATTAAAATACGGAAAACGCTTCACTGAATGGAAATATGAATAATGAAACTGATTTGCGTTGGTTTGAATTGAATCATGTAACTCATAACGTTGAAATGTTTGTCGCGAAAACCCTAATTTATATTAACCTTTACGTTTAACGAAATATTATTTCACCATTGCAGTACCGATGCCCGGGCCATTCTTTCGAAGGAGATAATAAAAAGATCCGACAAAGGACTAGATTGGAGATACTGTTCCTTTCTTCAGTACCAGCATTCCAGGAGATGAGTCACGGGTTTTGTCCAAAAAGTCCAGTGCACCATCAAGTCCAGAGCCTTCTTTGCAGACCCTAAACGTTAATGTGAAACTATAAAAGAAATAAATATAAAGGAGTGATTTAATATAGTATCCAATACAATACGGGAAAAAAATTGAGTATTTTTTATTCGCCATTTTTTTCTCAATTATCATTGTTGCATGATCCAAGTCCTAGAGACAATGCATTGGTTGATAACTCATTATTCATTTTGTACTACTTGATTTATCATTATCATTTATTTATTTTTTCCATTCTATTGTATCTATAACTTATCAATTCATATTGTAAACGTTGTCATATAATTTTTTTACATATATAAAATACATATATTTTATTTTTTATCTATATTTAATTACCCCATGCCTTAGGTCTTACATTTCTTACTTTATTTCATTTTTGTTTGTTCCTTGAAATATGTTTATTTTCACTATTCAGTCATTCCTTTACTTTTTTTTTTTAATATGTACGTACCACCACGACTTAAAAACTATCAAACTATCATTTTTATCCGCGGCATAGAACTACACAGTTGTAGGTGTTTATTTAGAATATTTTTCAAGGCCTATAAGAAGTACTGACTGTTTCATGAAACTTAAATACTCAGTTTCAGAGCGTTATATTCAGACGTATCGTGCGTGAGACATACTTCAATTCAAAGAGCTAAGACGGATCAAATACATACGACACTCAAACAACTGACTATGACAGAATTTATATCGAGGAGACATATATTTTTTTATAGCCTCCAGTACTGTACAAACCCATTATGCAGGACTCTGATACCTACAGGACGGCCACAAAGGTGACAGACACTCACAAACAGACCCAGATTCGACTGAGGACTACGAACTTGCTGACTACAGACATTCAGAAATCTGATGAGTTCCAGACAGCGGACTCCCATATATCAAACCCTATGGACCCATGGGGCTTAGAAGAAAAAAACTAAACTTAAATAAAGATTTATTTATAATCTTTAAATTTCTTTCTTGAGACTGGCAATTTTTTAAAAAATAATTCAACACACTATCCAAATTTTAGTCTCAAAACATTTATTTCATTTACACGTCCAACGTTTCGGCCAATTCGGCCATCCTCAGGGACATCTTAATTTACTATGAGACATTTAACCCTTTTAAAAAACTCTATACAGGCTATTCTGCCCAGGTCAAATATATACATCTATTAAGTCCAAAATACAATAACACCTAATAAGTTAAAAACATAAAAACCAGTCAAATATTTCTCTTTTACACACAATTTATACACTATATATTATAACCTCACATGTAACCCATGTTACATGTGAGGTTATAATATATAGTGTATAAATTGTGTGTAAAAGAGAAATATTTTGACTGGTTTTTATGTTTTTAACTTATTAGGTGTTATTGTATTTTGGACTTAATAGATGTATATATTTGACCTGGGCAGAATAGCCTGTATAGAGTTTTTTAAAAGGGTTAAATGT
>NW_027107309.1:2411285-2422124 GCF_000696795.3 Halyomorpha halys | reverse complement strand
ACTTAATAGATGTATATATTTGACCTGGGCAGAATAGCCTGTATAGAGTTTTTTAAAAGGGTTAAATGTCTCATAGTAAATTAAGATGTCCCTGAGGATGGCCGAATTGGCCGAAACGTTGGACGTGTAAATGAAATAAATGTTTTGAGACTAAAATTTGGATAGTGTGTTGAATTATTTATTAAATAAAGATTATTAGGTCTTGAGAGTAAAGAGTATTGCTTTATAAAAAAAATAAGATTTAGTAACGATGAGTGCAGACTGATTTCATCGCCCTAGATCTTGTAAGATCCTTTTGTCTCATTCTATTCCTAACTATGCCCCGGCTCTCTTACATCAGAAGAAGAGAAAATATTCAGTGTTTTTCAAAGATCTGCAAACAAGCCTCTTCGTAAGGCTTCCGAGGCGGGAAACCCCAGCAATGTAGGGTAGGTATCTTTCCATTTCAAGAGCTTCCAGAGATTTCTCCCAGTTCAATTCAACCCCCAATTCCAGCTGTTAATAATATGAAAATGTAAATGAGAAATTATTATAACAGGAATCCATAATTAACTTCACTCTCAATGGTATATGTAAATTATTAGGAGTTTTATCACTATATCAAAAAGTAAAACAAAAATTAAAAGGAAAATTAGAGCTTTTATGTTCCAAAGAAAAAAAAAAAATTGAAAATACAGGACTACCTATTGTCTGTCTGGTGTAATTTGAGTCTCGGTTCATTATGTAGTATTAAATTACTAGAGAACACAAATTAATAAAACTTATTGTGCCGGAATTTCAAGCCTTCTTCAACGCTAAGTACAAAAATAAAAATAACAAACATAATGAATAAAAAAAGTACAACAAAAAATAAGAAGATAATAAATAATATAGGTACATAAGTAGTATGGGAAGAAAATGTACAATACAAATATAATAAGAGAAATGTATATCAAAACAGTATGAGAATATAGTAACACTAAAATTAGAAAAGAAGGGAGCATAAGAAAATTATAATATTTAAATAAACTATAATTAAATAATTTTTTTCTCTAGTACCTATATTATTTATTATTATAGTTAAGTTTTATTCATTATAGATATTATCTTCATTTTTTTACTTAGCCCCGATGAAGGCATGAGATTCTGGTCAAAACGTTTGCACTAGTGAAATAAATTCAATTAATTTCTGTTTTTCACTGAACGAATCCTCAACTACTTCCTCATATAACATCCACTACTATCGCATCACGATAATTCTCTGGTGTGTGAATAGTAAAAAATAATTCCAGTAAATACCGTTTTTCTCTCACCTTTTACAAATAAATAAATATTCAAGTTTTAAGACGTCCTATAAAAAAAATAATAATGCCAATAAAATATTAATAAAAAAAAATTAAATATGTACAGCTACAACTCATGAAGAGATTCACTGTTATTAGACCGACAGTTGTGCAAGGAGGTGATTTGGTCAGAATCACGCTCGAACGTCAGATTTTTACCCAATTTATGAGGTTGGATGGGCTCCCAAACCCACAGGACTGACTCATGTATATGTAACAGATAATAATTATCTTCCACACCTGGGTCCTTGAAGTTGGTAGTTCATTACCTAACCAAGAAGCTACCCACTCCCACAACAATAAAATTTATAGCTCGTTTATTTCCATAAACTACTCATGTTATAAGGTGTGATCTGTTTTTTTTTTGTTTTTTTATAATAAAAGACATATAAAACTAGATAATGATTAATGTTTTAACTTTCTCACTAAATACAGCAGTGGATGAAGGACTAAAATTATAAAAGCTAAAAATGTCAAAGTACAATGATAATCCATGAAATGAATAAATTTAATAAACCCTCTTTAAAACATTAATCAGATTTTTTTTTTTAATAAAACGTAAAAGGTTTAAAAGACTCGTTGAAAGGTCAGGGATCCAATTTAAAACTTAAGCCCCAGGAGTGTTGACTTGCAAGGAGTCGATTCCCGGACGAGAACACAATAAACTTTGACTAAATGGGTCAGGTTACGAACAGGAGCATTTCCACTGAACTAGAATCCATTCAAAGTCTGCGCAAAGTTAATAAGGCTTTAGGATCAATTACATACCACTCTATTATTACTTTTTTAAATATATTTCGTTTCATTTTAATTTATTTTTATAATGTTATCTAAATTAACATGAATAAATATTAATATTCCTTATTTAATGTAGGACTAGTCTCTTTAGAATAGTATTACATGCACAAAAATTTAAAATGATATAAAATTATAAAACATTACAAAACGAAATAATGAATTGGAAAAAAAAAAAAGATCAACAGAATAACAAAATAAAACAAATAAAATGAAACCATAGAATTTTTCAACTAATCCATTCTCACAAAATTTCAACAGAATACTTCAAGTTAGGGATGTTATGGAACAAGTGGGCTGACGGACCGGGATTGTTTAGACAGAGATGAGTACAGATGGACGCTCAAGGGAGTGAAGGTTCTTGTGGGAAAGAAGCCCTCCAGAAAGGGTCTTGCATGGTCTGAGGAGAGAAAACGTAGACATGTACAGCTCATGAGGGACATGTGGGAGAGGAAGAAGCATTAGAATTATGATATACGCGTGGTCTTCGAGACCTTTTCGTAGAAAAAAAATATAAAACCATTTATCACAAGTTGACTAACTTCTAATAAAATAAAATGAAAAAAAACCAAATATAAATAAACTAAAAACAATTAACTGTAACTTCTTTAAAGTTAACTTTGTTAAAAAATAAAATAAAATATTTGAGCTATTTATATTCATTACAACGCCACTGGCAGCACCTCCCCTCCCCCTTCCCGGCCATTTCATATTAAATATACGATCAATGGTATCATTATGATTTTTGATATGGGTTCTTCTTTGAAATTATCTTTTTCTATTGGAATTTGCATATGTATGTCTAACATGACTTCACTACTAAAAGAAACATTCACAATAACTGATTCCGGTCGTTTTATTTTGAAATTCTCATTACTCTTGAGAAAAAAAAAACAATAGAAAAAACATTGTCAAGTTGAATTTTGAGAATGTACAAAACCCTAAAAAAAATCTTATAATTTAAATACGAATTAATAATTTTTTCGGCAAAATATTATTCGCAAACAAAAAAAGCTAGGACTTTGATGCCGACTGAGGCATTGCACAAGAATGACAGACAATGGGAGAGAGCGACTGAGTGAGCTGATTGTCCAAAGCTTCATCTTCTCCTCTCTCATCTCTTTGTCAGGGGATTCTCTTCAACCGGGGGTAGTCATACGACATCAGCACAATGAGCAGGCCATTACCTTTATATTGAATTCAACAAACGCACACAAAAAATAATTAAAAATAAAATAAAAATGTAGTTTTATTTTCAGATTATTTATAATGAGAAACAGGGAGGAAAATACCAGTGGTTGTTAATTTAGGGAATTTCATAATAAAGTGAAAGCCAAAATCAGTTATATTTATAACTGTAATGGAGTTAAATCAATCATTTTATGTAAAATATACACGGTGCAATATCCTCACATTATTTCGAGAAATATGAACTACATGGATACAGTCATGAGTTTCAAAAGCGCGAACGAATCTTAACTAAGTACCATAAAGGAATTGGAACCAAACCAAACTTATTGGATATTGAGGGATCTAACTAAGAAGCAACAACCTAGTTTGTAAAGAAAGCTCTGACTAGGTCATTTCCTTCTTCGTGGCATAGCAAAACAACTTAACAGAGCTAGTAAATAGAGATATTGGAACTCCTGGAAACCCCAGGAGATATAATACGCTTTGAAGAAGTTAATAATTGACATAACAACATTTCTGAACAAAGTCACTAGAGGATATTTCTTATTACAAGTTTAAGTCAGTTTGAATAACTTAAAATACGAAAAATATTCCTTCATTCCAAATATGTAAAACTACATTTCTAGAAACAGGATATTATTAAATTAACATCACTTAAAAAAAAAAACAGATCGTCTCTATGTGACCAAGGAGAAGAGATCTGGTACGGAATTATTTTAACCACGTCCGTGTAATGGTTTGGACTGATTTTTTGCTATTATGTAAGTCTAAGTACTTAAAGCACAGGTTAACAGAGACAAAATAAGTAAAAAGCAAATATATATATTTTTTTAAGTACAATGTTGTAAAGTGCATCCGTTTAATATTTACAAATTGTTTGAGAAATCACCTTTTCGAACTTTTTAGTATCGGGAACATAGATTTGATTTTGTTAACTTAAACAATGTCTCGTCAGTAATTTTCTGTAGAGGATTAACGTTAACATTAGGCAATATCGGTTTTTAGAAAAAATTCTTATGATGTACAAAATCTGACTACAACTATGCTGCAGTTGGTTTTGCGGAATGGTGTAACCGTTGCGCCTGTCAAGATTGTTTTTAAATTTTTTTATAGCAATACAGTTAAAGTTTGTAATTATTATTTTATTTAATTGTGATAAAAACAATTCTGTCTAAATCACCAACTTATGTACTAGTTTATTTTTTTAGTGTTATATAATTACCTCTTTTTTCCTAATTAATCTTAAGCGGAGTTTAAATTTGAAATTCTTTACCTATTGACCATTTTTCCTTATTTGAATAAATTAATATTTGAATAGAATCAATTGTGTTATTAATTATGAGGGATCTAGTAAAAAAGATAAATATAAAATAGATGAAAATGCAATATAAGGGTTTAAATAAACAAAGACTTGATGGGAAAAAAACAGATGAAGTGATATAATTCAGAGATAATGATAATAAATAAATAACAGAGAAATACAAATTTACAAAAAAAAAAAATGTATTATAGGATTGATTAGTATGTGTGTGTAAAGTTATCTAATTCATTTAGACACAATATCTAGGAGAAAAAGCATTTTTACTTAATTTATTTATAATTAAAAATAAATTTAACCAGGATCATAAGATTTTTTTTTAACACTTTTCAACTATTTATAAAATATTTGTCTGAATTCAGGCAGGCCCCACCAGTACAACATAGTGTATAACAAACCATCCGAGACTCGTGACACACAGCATGAACTAAAAATAACAGATTCAACATATAATAACTGCTACTCAAATAACAACTCCTATTCAGTAGGGTTCTTGAATTTCAAGAATGTTAATTCTTAACAATAATCCTTAATTGATTACTAATATGACTGAGTAATCAATCAAAATGAAAAAATGAATGGCAACAGGATTCAAAAGCCAGTCGACCAAATATAGTAGCAAGATAGAACGAGCTGAGTGACCATGTACGTTGAGAATGTTACGACGATATTATACACGGATTCCGTTTCCCATTTGCTCCAGGACACGGGAGCTGAAAGGGACATTTTTTGTCCACAGTCCTCCGGGTCTGGAACATCATGTTTTTTCCTTCGACTTCCACAGCGAATGATAATTAGGAGATTATGGAGAACGGGGAGGGCCACTTATCACGACTAACTAATTCGTCCGTAATAAAAGTCGATGAATCGATTCTTGTGATTGATGGAATGCCAAGGGGGGGGGGGACCCGGGTGCAGTTGGACATCAGGCTTTATTCCGTTATCAATCTACAATGATTGATACAGGGTGATTAATATTTTTTTTACCGTCTCCGAATGCCATCTGCCGTGTCCCTATAGGTGTGGCCATGCTGGGAATAGGTAGATCTACCCGATGGCCACTTATGCAGTAGGGATTAAATATATTACGGCAGATGCTGAACAGAAGAGCTGGAGTTGATGATTTTGAACTACTCATTTTATCTGACTAACTATAATGAACAGTAATTTATATAATTTTCGATTACCAATACAAAAAAAAAACAAGTCGATGGTCTGTAAAACATTAGCTTGAGATGAACATGTAAGATATATTATATGGGATGCTACAACACGAATCATTAATGTTTTATAGTTCAAAGTATCCAGTGGCTAAACAAATGATCTAGGAAGGAGAAACCTGTCCGGGGAGGCAAACTCTTCTCTCCGGAGATAGCTATTTGTATATCAAATATAAGTTAACTTTTAATATTAATCGAAGTTTAATATAAATTATCATTAGTATTTTTAAGCATTTGGTAGGCGAAATACTAATAATACTTTTGTGTATTTTTAAAAATTTAACCTAGTGGGGGTCAGACAGAGTCTGGGATCCCTATTTATGCCTTTCAAAGTACCAATCAGTCAATTAAGTCAATCAGAATAATTAATATTCCCACGAATCTTAAAGCTTCAATGAAACAATATCATTTCTATATTTAAACAACAGTATATTTTATTTCACCATGGAATTCGTTAGCCAAAAAATGTTTATATCTGATATATATTAATTATAAATAAATACAATGAGGAACATCTAATAAATTAAAAAACCTAATTGCATAGGAACAAAAGAAGAAAATAATTAATTTTTTTACTTATTATTAGTAATATAATTTAATGCATAACTATATATGTATAACTTACCCCTCAAGATCTGGTAGAGGAAGACCTTAATGTGATCCGAGGACAGGTGTTGGGGAGAGACTATGATCTTATGGAGGTCGCTCTGAAGAAGTTCGGTTATAACGTATCTAAGAGGATGCCTAGGTCAAGGAAAAATCTGTATATGGTTGAAATAAAATTTTAAAAAACAACATAAAATTCAATATATTAATTAGTAAATAACATGAATATAGGTAGAAAATTCATATATGGAATATAAAGGAGCTTCGTATTCAAGCATAAAATGAAACAGTCCTCTGAAAATATTCACACAATTTACGATTCAGACGAGGACTATATTAAGTTACGTGTTTGTTTGTAAAAGGTTCGTAGTTGTGTTAAGTCTAACAGTCAGACCTATTTTGATGAAATTTTCAACGATTGAGGGAGTTGGTATCTAATCGATACTATTCTGTTTTTATAAGGTTCCAACCAATATTTTCACTTTAGCATACGTAAACGTATTTTTCTCAGCACGCGCATATTTCGTAAAGTTGGAACATGTTTCCCCAAAACTGGAGGTGAGTAGAAGACTAGTCAGAAAAGGTTCCAGTATTAAATTCGCTCTTCATCATTAATTACTTTTTTTTTCCATACGGAGATTTTATTTTCAAATGACAAAACACATTACACAATAAAATTTATTCTTAAACATTGAAATGTTGAGGAAGCTATACTGAACAGTGTTCTTGGCAGACTTTTTATTACACGTCCAAATAAGTCCATTTAAACGAAATGGACTGATTTGGATCGTTAATTTACATCTGATGAGTATATATGTATATGGTGGAGTGTTTCGATTGAAACAATTTTATTTGGCCCAATTTAGTTTTGTCATGTCTAGTATAAATTTCAACTAATACTTTCGTCTACTCGCTCAGCGAAAAAAGTATTTTTATAAACACCTACAATTCAATAACAATTTTTTTTGCAAGTAAGAGGAAAGTGGAAGACTACAAAATTTTGAAGCATCTATTTTATCCAATTCTGATAAAATGTTTCAAACACAGCTCCTCACGTAGATTTTATTCTGAGCGACAAATGAAATTTATTATTACAAAAAAATTGCTTTCTCCTCCTAAAAGTGTAAAGTATAAATTTATGTAATTAATGTAAATAAATTAAATGTATGTTGAAATATCTTTACTTCTATTCAAGAATTTATACAAAGGATCGTTACAGTAGCATTTAATTAAACAACTATATAGACTTGTCAAGTTGTCCATTTCAATTCTACTAAAATAGTAAAATAAACATCGAGTAGTAACATAAACAAAACGAGTCAATTTAACGAAACTAACACGTATTATTTATAATAGAATGTAATTGGCTAAAGTATGCAACGTCATAACGTCAGCAGAAAATGGTTTTACGGAAAAAGCATCAGACTGAGGCGTTATTCAGTATTTACATAATTAAATTTGATGATTGTAATTAAATGTACAAACTTTATTACGAGAAGGGTGGAATTTCCCCCTTCACAACATTATTACCCTTAATTTACCTTATCATTCCCGCCCACTAATGATAATTTCACCAAGTGTTATTTAAATCCCCAATATAATATATATTGTGTCTTAAACAGCTTCCTATCTACCAATCCTGTAATAATTTCAATAATCCCTAATCAATTTGTATGACAATTGAAATAAAATTAAATATTATTAAAATTATGATTTAAATTTGTAAAAAACCCTTAACTAAAACTTCAAGAGACGAGTTCGCTTAAGATTCATAGTAAATAAAGATTTAGGTCGTAGTTGAGCCATGTTTTTTAAATTGTACTTAACGTGTTCTCAAATTAACTAATACTGCTCTTATCATGTTTTTTTTTTTAATTCTTGGACTTTCTATGGCAAAATAAAAAAAAGTGTTGTCATAAAAAAAAAAAATGGTTACCTTTTCAAAGAATTATCCTTTCTTAATTAATAGTTTTGGGGAGCGCGGTAACACCAGGGTAAGGCACGTGGCTACTAACTCCAAGGAATTACACTATGGATTCCGGAGCCCTCCTGGGGCCCACCCAGCCTCCTAAATTGGGTACGCTTAATTAGGTGAAAATCTGGCGGTCAAGCGTGATTCTGATCCCAAATCCCCAAATCTCCTCCTAGCACAATTCTTGGTCTAGTACAAAGTACTGACCCCCTGACCCTTGATGTAGCAGTACACATTTGATTTTTTTTTTTTAACTAATAGTTTCCTTTAAAATTATTTCAATCATTTTTTAAAAACTTTTCTTCTCCCATAAACTCAACCGGCTGTAACTATATAATAAAAATGATCACTTTGTTAAAAACAAACATATTTCACGGTATACAAAGGTGGGTTTAAGTTGTTTACCAAAAATATTTCAAATTAAAAAAAAAAAAAAGTTGGAAATTTAAAATTCGGCAGTAGGGTAATAGGAGAGTAGGGAAGGAGTAGTAGACAATCACCAGCTGTCTTCTGTTCTACTTTACATTACAAAGAAGGACATTCGTATTAATCGCAACGTAAACCTGAGCTTCGAGGGCGTGGTCAATTCCCTCTTTTTGGCTTCAGTTTTCCTTAGAAGGTCAATGGAAATTTTGAGTTCTTCTGTGTAAGGCAATTCTTATTAAACGTTACCGCTTGAGAAATATTTTACATTTAATTAATTAAGGTGTTTGCAAAAGTAATTCCCTAATGGCATCTCGTGTATTTGGTGCTGTTGGGAAATTTTGGTCTAAATTATCGAAGCGTAAACCGAATGCTGTATTTTAATATCTTAATGAAGTGTTTTGATTGAATTTTAATAAATATCATTGGTTACTTTTAAAGTTTAAAGAAAATAAAAAAAAATTAAGAACTTATTAAGCAATTAACTTGCATATACAGCTCATAACATGTTTTGTTTATTTTTAAACATAGAGTAGTTCAAAAAACTTCCAAAAAGTAATTCCATATCACATCCTCACCAAAGGGAATGCAAAGGATAAAACGTTTTCAGAACCGCATCCCTCTTTTTTGGACGAGAGTTGTCCGGTTTTTTTTTCTCTGATACTGATGGACCCAGCAAAAACGGGTGGCTAAACTACGTGTGTTCTGTCCGGAATCGGATTTCCTAATCAGAGTTTTACTTTTTCATCAGCGGAGGTTCGTTTGTAGCGACTATGGGAAGGGCGAGGGTGGAAAAACCGATCCTTTGCGAGAAAAATCATACTTCAAAAGCTGTGGGCCAGAGCTTAAGTCAATATTTGTTCAGGGGGAACTTCGGTAATTAAAAGTTGAGATAATTTTCTGTATCTATGTCTGGAATCGCGAAGAGCTTATGTTGCTAAGAACTGCCCAAACAATTTTAACGATAAAGTTAATTTTGTGAGGACGGAGAACAGTTATTACCCACATGAAGATGTCAGTTGTATTGAAGAAAAATTCTTGTCTTTTGTTTCCTTTCTGTTTTATTAACTTTCGTACTATCTTACTTCTCAACAAAGTTTAGTATGAATCACACCAAGAAAATATATTAATATTCCGTATTTTTTGTATGGTTTACTTTATTCAACATTTCTTTCCTATTCCGTCCCTCATATTACAAGTTTCATGATATTGTCTAACTGTTTCCTACATTGTGTATATTACTCCCATTCATTTCATTTAATATTTTCAAGTTGCTTTTATAATTCTACGATATTCCCTTTTATATTATTTATTTATTTATCCTGAATTACTACTTATTAAATTTATTATTTATCATATATTACCTAGATATTTATTATTATAAGCATAATTCTTACTATTTATTTTTCATACTTATGTCAATTTTTTATACTTATTTTTTTATGTATCTACTTTTACATCAGTTTTGTACATGTATGCCACTTTTAAAATCCTACATATGTTCTATCTATTTAGTATCTTTCTTTTTTAGTGCCTGAAGACCGGAAGAGTGGTTCGAAACGTTGGCACTCTTAACAGTCGACATAATTCGCAAGATGATTTTGATATTTCGCTAATTGATTAAAAATTTTTAATCTTATCTTTTAGTTTAATTAATTATTACTTCACGATTTTTTTCATCGAACTCAGTTCAATAATTCAAAAATTAAAGAACTAGGTCATACAAGTAAACAGGCAACATTCGTTGCTAAACCTACGACTATATTGTTAGTTAATAGCACGTTAGTTTTCAACTGCTATTTCATTCAGCAACGCTGATGGTGACTTACTAATAGTCGTAAACATAGACCAATTAGTATTCAGGAGTAGTAAGTATCCTGCACTTCAACAGCCCATGTATTAAAATTTGTCGTAAGGTTCTGTAATAGGTATGATATAGGTAATGGAGGGGAGGGGGAAGGGAAAGGGAGGGAAGGAGGAAGGGAGGGAGGG
>NW_027107309.1:2371103-2405745 GCF_000696795.3 Halyomorpha halys | reverse complement strand
TATTTATATCACAGTTTCTTACAATAGGTACTTAGTAGTTAGATATTTTAATCCGTTTTGGGGGAGGAGGGATTTTCTGTTAAAGCTAGATGTTTCTATGCTTTAAAAAAAAAAATAATAAAAATAAATAAACTCTAGACAATTAAGTAAAAACTAAATTTGTAAAAAACGGTTCGTTAAGTAAAATAAGAATCCAAGTTTGGAAAGCCCAAATTACTGGTTGTAGGGAATCACGCATGCTTGGACAACACAGACCTCATTATGGCAACTAACAACATGGTGGCAAACTAGGCGGGCCTTGAACCTGAAGGGGTTTTTGTAGTCCTCGAGAACTTTTTCTTCTTGGAGGAGGGAGGACAGATAGAAATGGACGATGAACCGAAGAAGGAGGGTACGGAGTCCTTGGCGTGGGCGGCCAGAACCGGTCCGGCCAGTCCCGTGCCTTACTCCTCGCTGAGGAACTGTCTACATATAGAGTGCTCATTAACTGTCCTTATGGGCCTATATACTCAACGCTATTATGCAATGTATCCTTATCTATTGCGGCTCATCTCACTATATAGTGAATACATAAATATATAATAGGGGGGCGGAAGCGATTGAATACTGAGGGAGTTATTAATCAAAACAATATGCCAACATAATAAAGATATACTTTAAGTGATGAGTGAGCGACGATAGAATTCCAAATACAAATTAGAGAAAAATTACTAGCAGAACAGATTTAAAAGAAAAAAAAGTGATTTAATTGTTTCATTAAAGCATAAAAAAAAAAAAAGCTTTACTCTAGTATGTTTCAAATCGAGATATCCAAGATCTTTAAAACCTTAAAAATAGTAAAAACAATAAAATAATAATAATAAAAATAAATACATGTTCTTTAGAAATTCACACCACTTTTTATTGTGCTATTGTTCTGCCTAGAAGACAACCGTACATACAATATTACAGTTCATTTAATTCAAAGGAGACCGCTGGAGGTGCCCGAATATAGTCAAAGAAGAAATACATATAATATATAGATACACGAAAAATATATATATACCTGGAAATATTGTTCTATAATTTATGAAACATATGCGTGGTATTGAAAATACACTATTTTTTCTCTCTCGATCGTATGAAAATTATAATAATATCATTTTCAGGGGGACCTAACTCTTAAATAATCGACCCAGTTGTTTCTGAGGAATGTCACATTAGGCAAATGCCATACCAACAGATGTTTTGATGCAATGCATTGTGACATAAAAACTCAAATTTTAGGTAGAATTTTTTTCTATTATCGAATTTATAAATTTAGCTTATATAGTATTCTTTTTTCAATAATTTTTTTTCTGAATTTGATATTATTATTTTTTTAGTTATTACCTTTCAAAGAACGTCTTAAACGATTTAATGTAGATACGTTTTAAAAATAAATACATGTTTCTAATAAAATGTTTAAATGTATATCCACAGTAAAAACGGATGATACAAAATAGGATAAATTTATTTATTTTTTCTATTAACTAAATTCCAATAAATTGATGATAAAAGCCCTCGATTGTAGATTCTTTACCGTAACCAAAGCTAGGTATTATAGATTAAAGACCAAATTTATAATAGATTAAGATATAAAAAAATATTAATAGTGAAGAAGATATTTCTCAATCTTAAAAAAAAATAAAATAATATATCGACAGATGGCGGAATAACTCCTTACAATAAGGTAACAAAAGACTTCTACAGGCCAAGGGATCATCTCAAGGTTAGGTATTGACCAGCGAATAACAGAATAATACGTTACGAATCGGCACGTGACTAATACTTTGATAAAAACTATGTCGGTAGGTGTGTAAGTGTATGAACGTGAATATTTTTTAAAATTTTATTCATTAAAAAATCTTTGTCTAATATGCATTTAAAGGCAGGCGTGCATCGGGACGGGCCGGTGAAGTCTCAGTGGGCGCCGTGTCTTACTGAAGTTTGTTATTTTGGTTTAATACAAATTCACGTATATATTTTAGGCTGAAATATTAGGTTTATTATACAAAAACTTAACATAAGGTATTTATGAACTAGTTTTTTTTTTCTAAATTAACCTTTTTTAATAAGAAACATTTGTATATCAAAGTGTTGGATTCAGAACTTGATAAGATGTTACTGTCTCTTGAGCAATAGTTATAAAAGGGCAGAATTATGCTCAACCGCCAGGTTTTTCAACAACCCACTGAAAGATCAGTTGTCTACTTTAAATAGCCTGTGTTACCAGACACTGCCTACAGCTGATAACATATAATAACTATTAATACATAGGAATGAAAAAACACTCTTCCTAGTTTCAACTATTTATTTTATATAATTAATAAACAATAATAACGTTTCAGGGTTGTCACCCCACCATTATGTATCTAAAACAATTTCTCAAATTCATACCATGCATAAAACAATTTTCTAATTAAAACTTTTTTTTTTAGGCATAGTAAATCACAATAGAAATAGAAAAATAACAGAAGCAATATACATCACATAAAACATAGATAACGCTAACAATTTTAAAAACAGATACCAAAAATTTATGTACACACTACATAGATATAGTAAATAAATTAGTAATTTAAGGTTATATAATAGTATAAGAGATTAGAATAAGTTTAATACATTATTGTGTTTTTAATACATATTAATTTTAAAAAAATATTTTATAAAAAGTGTTCTTAAATTAGTCATATTTTGTGGAAAAGAGGTAGAAGAATGTAGAATTGGCTTTAATTTATTTGTTATCAATGATAAAGATAACTTAATTCACGAAGGTAGTTTATATCTCCTTATTTAGAAGTGTCTCTTTTTTAATTATTTATAAAACTTATATTTGTGACAATAATATGTTATTTTTAGCAATATAAGGAAAAAACACAATGTAATTATAGATAGATGTTTAATCAGGTAATTATTTATAATAAAAAAAAATTAAACAAGAATTGTGATATATTGTAATTGTTGTATACATGGTATGAATTTGAGAATTTGTTTTAGATACCTGATGATAGAGTGACAGCCCTGAAACGTTATTATTGTTATTTAATGATATAAAATAAATAGTTGAAACAAGGAAGAGTTTTTTTTCATTCATAAGTTCTAATTAGATTTTAAACTCTTATAAATTAAAAAAAAAAAAACTATCTGCTCCAGCGGAACAGAAGCCTGAACCACGTAAGGAGTCAAGTGAATTTATTTGATAAGTGATATAAATACTATAAATATTAAACCTTGCTGCTTTAATTAGACACTGATAAAGCGCATAAAATATTAGATTAAAAAAAAAAATTAAACGAACGTTTAAACAAAGAGTTGTAAGCACACCCTTAAGATAGGCTCAGATCCTCTGAGAAAAACCGATTTTTTCACGAATAAATTTAAATCAGGAAACCCTACAGCTGTCTGGCTTTAGAATGAAGAATAACCCGTTCTCTCGGAGGACATAAAACTTGCAGCCATTTTTCATCCCCTTTGTGAGGCAACACAATATTCTAATAGCCCCGAGTTGCTAAATATTCAAACATGATCTTCTAAATTGTTATGGAATACATTTTTGAATATGAATATGGTTTTTCAAGATACTAAAAAGAATTTCATGTTTATGACTTTTACAATGATAAAGTTTGTTCCAGTATTTTTTCCTAGATTTGATGGGAGCTGTTTTAATTAATCATCTTAAATTACATCTATATAATAAATATGTTATTTAATCTTTATTTGAGTTTAGGATGACAGTGATATTTAAAATGTTTGTATAACACTAATAACATATATATGGTTAAAAATCTATATTTATAAATATGATATAAACAAGTAATTTTTTTTCGTACCCTTCATTAAAATAAATTAGTACATCATACTTATCTAATATATGAAATGAATTATATATGCTTTTACTGAGTCTTCTCCCTTTGATAGCCTCGTGGCATCATAAGGTGTTGATATAAGTCCAGCTAAGGTGGTATAGTCTAGTTATAGCCAAAGTCTACGCCATGGAATTAATGGAACGTGAAGAAAGATTTTTTTTTGTTACAAAACTTTTTATAAAATAAACAAATTACTTGTTTACTAGCGGAACAGTAAACAAGTAATTTGTTTATTTTATAAAAAGTTTTGTAACAAAAAAAAATCTGAACATAAACTGCAGTATGTATACCAAGAATCAATATTAGTACAAACCAATAATTTAGAAAATATTAATCAAACGGATTATGAGAAAATGTTCTTTTAAGCGTAATATATACTTCATATCATTAAAAAATATTACTCCCAAAAACCAAAACAATTAGAGAGCTTAATATATAACATAAAACGTTAGAGGAGATTTTATTTATTTGAACTACTTTTCTTCCTTAAGGTAGATAATCCAACGAAAAAGAAAAAAATCAAGACAACGAATGTCTATTTTTTATTTCTACATATTTTTAGGGTTTTCTAATGACATTCAAAACGAATTAGACTTACATTTTTTAGTTTTTATATTGTTGTTTTTTTATACATTTAAAATTATTAATGAAATCAGCCATATTTTTCATCATCTACACAACAACATAACCATTAAATTCATAAAGAGCAAAGGTAGAAAACGATAATACAAAAAATTATATACAATTTTTTTTTTCGGCTCCTTGCCAAATAAAGTTTCGGATACATGTTTAAAATTTTTTAAGTATTAGAAAAAAAAAGTTTTGTAGAACTCGATGACCCCACTTCCGTAGGTAGCCTTGCTAGTTATTCCGGCTTTTTGACAAACCGTACCATAGCGATTCGCTGTTACTGATTAAGACTTTAGTTATTACCGTTTTCATTACGTTAAAGTATGAGAAACACTTCTGTACAACGGCCGATATGAATGTTTTGAAGAACATAATTTACCTGTTTATAAGCGGTTATATTATGAACTCAAGAAACTCTCGCACGTAATGTCATCCTAGATACTCAAAATTCATGAGGCCGTAAGGGATTTACAGACAATCCAGTTGCGCCGGTTAGGAGAGTGGATCCCACGAACCTGAGGCGGGGTCATACACCCAAGTTTTAGACAGGACGAACCTGCGGCCGCAGGAGTACGTGGGAAAAAGGAGTCCTTGGTTGGAACCTGTTCCGAGCAGCCGCATTCCCTCGTCCGTGTCATCATCATCAAGAGCCAGCATCCATCATCGCCACTGCTCTGGTACTGTACCGCTGCCCGCTGCTGGGTGGGGTTGGTGTCCAAGAGTTTCTGAATATAGTCGCACGTACCTCGTCGGTCGAAAGCGAATGGAAAACAAGTCTTCAAAAGTTTTATTTGTAATCCTTTTTTATTATTAGATAGATTTAACATTGGAAAATAGGGTAAAACTGAGTCCCATTTCATTTTTTTTTATGAAAATTGCTTTCGTATTGGGTTTAAATACAGATCCATGGCCTTGGTGGATTCTCAAACTTGCTGTGTTAGAATACTGGAGTTCAATTTTTTTTTTTAGATGAAAGATCATAATTCTTCAATGAGCAAGAAAAATAAAAGTTGGATTGTAAACGTTTGGTAAAGGTAATATAGATCCCTTATTACCTTAGGAGTAAAAAAAAAAAAAGTATAGACCTATTTTATTGCATTATTTTCTTTTAATCGAACAGAAAAAAATATTATTATTAGTACATTTTCAATGTCAATATGGAGTATTTTTTAATTATACATGAACAATTAATAATAATACAAGTTAGAATATAATTTAAAATATGGCAAGTAATGCCGTCAATTCATATTTGAATTATATAATCAATTGATGAAATTGAATTAATGCCAAATAATACATTTTGGAAGAGGGATTCCATATTACCAACGTCACCAAATTGGAAAAAAGCTGGTACAGAGAAATGCTTAAAGAAAAAGTTCATAACAAACACACCAAATTCAATAAAATATGATTGCCTATATGTACTATAGAGTTCAAAACAGATCTGCAGTCTGGGAGGAGTGGGAAGGAAAATCCTGGGGTACAAGGCACTAAGGCGCCCAATAAGTGTTGACTAAAAAATCTATAATAAATATTATCACCTACTTTTATTATACTCACACTGTAGCCTAATTTATAAATATTTATATTGTTTATAAGTAATATTTTTTAAAATAAACCTTTATCCATATATTAATCCGTACACAGATCTTTTACCTTACACTAGATTCATGCACACAAGGGCGGCCCTGTTTCATAGTAATTAATGAAATTTACCTAAGAAAAGAACCTAAATTGCAGGTTTTATTTTATTTGTATGTTTAAGGAATTGTTCTTATTGTTGCAGTTTATTATTCGATATGATGGATTGTTTTTGATTATACAATTTTATAAAATTTATTTTCTATTCTAAAAGCAGATTCTGGCATGGTTATAACTTTGCAGTTAAATACTGTAGTATCCCATAACATCTCACAGTTTTATGACAGAAATATACCACGTATGTAAGTAAACTGATTATTTTAATTAATCAATATAATATAGAATAAGAAATTGTGAGTATATTTCTTTATTTCAGAGTTAGGGGAACTTGAGGCCCCCCCTTCCTAAAATCCTCTGATGCAGCCAAAAATAGAAGTGTGGCAGGTAAAGGAGCCCGATGTGCACTGAAGTGCGCCTTCTACAGTCTACTGGGCCCTCGAGCTTTGATGTCCAAACAGTCTCTTACACAAACCATAGACGGTCTAAGGTGTCGGAAACTCTTTTTAATAGCTTGGAAATTCAAGTACCATTCACTCATTACAACGATAAATTGTAAAATAAGAACATTATTCAAAATAATAAACCACTGGAAAATGGTTCAGTTATTTTTCTTGGAGGAAGGAGGGGTGTGTTCCTAAATAAAGTATTTCCTAAAATCTCACATGATTAATCAAGACCGAACTCAACATATAAAACTTCATATCGACATTAAATATGTTTTAATTTAATATTTATTTTTTTCTTTATTTAAAATCTGTTTTGGGTTTTATGATATAATCGATTTTTTATTGTCTTTCCATTGAGACAACTGAACAAATAATAAATTTAAAAAAATTAAAGGAAATTTTCATTAAAATAATAATATGAAAACGATAACAAAATTTAAAGAAAAATATGATGAAATAAAAATTTACACCTAAATAAGTAGTAATAGCACTTATTCTAAAATATTTTTGATTTAATTTTATAAGTATTATAAAAAAAATCAAAAATGTATAAAAATATTAAATTTTTTTTTATAAATAAAAGAATCATCATTTAAGTTAAATAGTACAAGAAGGGCTGCATACAAAAAATGTTTCATTAACCAAGTAAAATTAAACAATTTTATAGCGTAAATATCTTCTTTTTGTCCTACTATAAATTGTACTGGCAAAGGACAGAAAATAATCAGTTCTTAATCTTTAACTAACGTTCTTATGAGCCAATACTGGAAATATTTTTAGTCGGTCAAAGGTAAAATATTTTTTTATTATTCCAGTTTACTCTTGAGAAAGAGTCAGTTATAACATTTTTAGAAGGTGCTCTTCAATTGAGGATCCATTTTCGTAACACAATTTGGTTTATAAATAAATAAATTTGTTTATATATAATTTTAATTCTTGTTTGAGACTGGATTGTTTATCAATTATAATAAAAAAATATCGATTAAGTCGCAACCTGTTTATTTTGTTATTATTCCATTTCGGCCTTCCGCGCATTCTCAATGATATCTTATTCTAAATATCACAGCTATAATATCAAAAAATATCAGGCTATTCTGCCTTTATTAGATTACATTTTAGTTTATCAACCTATTTCTCATCTAATTCACTTTTTCTAATATTATTACATTTGCACTTTCTAATATAGCCTTATAAATCTCTTTATCAATAATCCTTGAGAATGACCGAAAGAGCCGGAATAATAGGAAAATAAACAGGTTAAGACTTGATTGATATTTTTTATTATAATTGATAAATTTATTTATT
Source organism: Halyomorpha halys (assembly GCF_000696795.3). NCBI lineage: Eukaryota > Metazoa > Arthropoda > Insecta > Hemiptera > Pentatomidae > Halyomorpha > Halyomorpha halys. Next base: position 2,397,776 of record NW_027107309.1, on the reverse strand, counting down.
TAAATTTTACTTTTACTACATTTTAATTTATTTATTCATCATAAATAATTAAATTACTAAAAATGTTTATTATGTCCACTAAGTTTGTAGGATATTAAAAAAAAATTATCAAAATAAAATATAAAACTTAAAAAATAGATTAAAAAGTAATAAGTAACCAATTATATTAGCGATGATATATCTCTAAATTATATTATATTTTCATTACAACCATATAGTAGATACATAAATAAATATTAAAAAATATACATACATAAAATTATTTGTCACGAAAACTTCAGCATTATGAAAAAATAATAAACTCCCTTATTATATATAACAATTTTTTCCAGTATCTTTCGCTTCTTTAATTAAAATCCTTTTCCAGGAAAGTGGGGAGTAAAAAAATATCATATAAGGTATACCTAGCACTCTATGTCATAGTATGATATAGATGAAGACATCAGTAATATATATTTTAACAGAGATATCCAATCCAAGAAACTACTGGACAGATGGAAGCAATAGGAGAGGATAAGATAGAGTGGACGATTACTGGTACACCGCGGGTGCGGTAGATGATAGATGAGTACAGGTGCTGAAGGATTACCTTCACGGCGCTACAGATACCGCGCCGCAAATCACCTTTCGTCCCAGTTATTAACAGCAATCCCATTGAATTGCTTAAGTTTTGGGAATATGGAACAATAAATATATAATTCCGAATATATAATAAATTAGTTTTTATATTGAGAGAAAATAAATAAATAGAAATATATATCCTAGGCTCTATATCCCCATAGAACTACAAGAAAACCTTCAAATTTGCAATTCCTTCCATATTCAATCAAAGAAAAGACTACTTTATTTTTTATAAAAAAGGAGCTGGATGAGGGATCTCCTTAGCTAATCAATAAAATGACCTAAAGTCAGGAGGAAGAGCAATAGGAACCGGTCTCTATCATGCCAGTCATGCTATAATAATTTATATATTTTTAAATAACATCGCTACTTTGCTTGAACAGTAAAACACCATAAAAAAAAATTTACATTTTAACAACCCTACTAGTTTTAGGGCAGTTTACGCAGAGGTAACACAGTAGAGAACGAAACCCCAGCCGACGGTAATATCTTTGGAACACATATTTCAAAATAATGCAATATTTTTTTTGCCAGACATACCATTATTTATGTAAAGCAGTGACATACCAAAAAATGTGTAATATCGCCACTAGGTATATTTTCTGTTTTATTTATTTATTATTATTATTGTAACACGTTATTGGAAAGATCGGTAGCATAAACGTTGTTTATTGAGTGGTGTAATGTTTAAAATATTTTATCTATTTAATATTAAAGATTATTATTTTTTCAATAAATTAAAACTACTTCAGAAAAGCTACTTTCTGAGAAAAAGGGGAGAGGCGGTAAATACCGTGGAAGTAAAAAATTGCGGAAATATGTCATGTTTTAAACGATGTTTTATTCGTGTGAATAAAAAATATGAAGTTGGTATAGAAATTTAGAAACAATGACAACGAAAATTATTTTAATGCTAATATAAGAACTATAAACATCAAGAATTTTAGTGTTTAACTTAAACTATAATTAAAAAATAATTAAATTTAAAATATAAATAAATAACTAAAAATGAGCTCGGCAGAGCGTTCATTATCCAGCGAAAATTTAAAACCTCATCACTCTATTTTAATTAAGTTGAAGCTTAGAGCAAGGGAAGCGTGTAATAAAGTTCATATTAAACCGAAAAATTAATAAATAAAATCGCAACATAGAAGAAGCATTAGAGGACAGGGCTTAACGAGGTGTAAAGGATGAAATAAAGAGTTCAAACGTTAAGCAAAAAAAGATACGAATATCGATATTATGGGTTGTCAGTGACATTCGTTGTATCGGGTTCCCGTTGGATATATAACGACATATGTTCTCATTACCCAATCATATTCACGTCCTAGCCAGATGACATATGTCCGTTAAGTGCCGCCTTCTGGGGCTTTTATTTCCATTTATTGTTTCATTTAATCGATAAATAACACGATGGTCCCAACTCATTATTTTCATGCTTAATCACCTAACTGTCCCTAAACCCGTATTTTAGCTTTTTTACATAACACCGACGATATACGTACATAAACCACAACACTTTAGATTGATGATGATTTAAATTTAGTATGCTAAAAAAGTGTTGAATCAAATGCTCAGTTTCTGGAAAACAATTTTATTACCTTGTGATTATATATAACAAAAACTTGTAATTACATCAAGACAAAATGGAATAAAACTTAAATAGAAGAAATACTTGAAAACAAATCATTAATAAAAACGCCATATTTTAGATTAATATAGAATTAAAACGTTAAAAAACATAAAATTATTAAAACAACTTGAGCAATACGACATTACTGTATTTTTTTCATATAATCAGCTTAATTAGTTTAAGACTATTAAAACAAAGAGTCGATTATTTTCTTTCACGTATTCAGTAATAAAGTATAACACCATAAAGTTTTAGGTTTATTGATAAGAAAAATAATTTAAATATTTCCGAAAGGTACAAATCATATGTTTGTTTTAATATAATATCGTTATACTTATATATATATTCAATCATAAAATAAACATAACACCATAACATTTTAGTTTTAATAATAAAAAAAATACTTCAAAAAACTACAGGCTCCTTATTTTTCTTAATTTAATAAAATAACGTTTATTTTCTATCACATATTATATCACAAATTTATCATAACATAATAACATTTTAGTTTTACGAATAATAAAAAAAATAATATTTCAGAAAACTACAAACCCCATATTTTTCTTAATATAGTATTATAAATTTTATTTTCTGTCCTATATTAAAACACTTCGGAAAACTACAAACCTATATTTTTCTTAATTTAATATAATTTTTTTTTCTGTCACATTTAAATCATAAAATAAACATAGCACCATAACATTTTAGTTATAAAACAAAAATAAATGCATTATTTTGGGAAAAAAAACAAACGCCCATATTTTGTGGTTGAATTAACCCCACTTTTCTCTTAATATAACATTATATATTTTATTTTCTATCCTTTATTTAATCACAAAATAACCATAACATTATAAAATTTTAGTTTTAATGATATAAAAAAAAATTTAACAATTTCGGAAAGTACAAACCTCTATTTTTTAAAAATATAATATTTTTTATTGTCTGTCATATATTCTATGAAAAAGTAAGCATAACATCATAACATTTTAGTTTTACAATTGAAACTAAATAATTTAATTATTTCGGAAAACTACAAATCCCATATTTTTATGTTCTGTTATAATTTTTATCAACGTAAGCATAATACCATAACATCTTAGCCTTACTAATAAAAACAAATTGTTTAAACACTTCTGAAAATCACGAACCCTATATTTTTCTCTTATAGTTACCGTTATAATATATAAAATTCATAAGATTAACTGATGCAATACTTAAATTGCAAAAACAATGAACAATAAACACTCATAAAACAATGCAATGATTAAATTTTGCAATAAGCTCAAGATACTCATCGTCTAAATCCGTAACATTCATGAGGGTATTCAGGGAAAACAATGCAAGAATATAATTTTTAGAATTTTATTAATTGGAGAAGATTGGTGGAGGGGGGGGGGGCAGCAAAAGCAACAGAAACAAAAAATGATTTATTCATGTCGACGTTTCGACCTGAGTTTCAGGTCTTCATCAGGAACTTGTATCAAAGGAGTCCTAGCTAAAACTCAAGTTGAGTTTTATTACTATGAGTTATATTATAACGGTAACTATAAAAGAAAAATATAGGGTTCGTAATTTATTAATATACGGTCAACTATTTACACCTTATTAGAATTATATTAGTTTTAATAGACTATATTATACATAACTACAGTTAAATGTATATATTGAAATACGAAACTATATTATTTTAATGATACTATTCCTTAAAAAGGTGTGTGCTTTCAGCAAGTCTCTTAAGATTCATAGGAATAAGGAGTCGTTAAGTCTAATAGAATTTGATAGCTGTTTCATGAATCATGAAGCCGAGTTACGAAAAGAATTTTATGTGGGTGTGTGGGGTTCAGTAACTGGTTCTCGTCAAACTTTATAGGAAGGCGGCTGCTTTGAAAAAGTATATTTATTAAAGTGTTATCGGCAAATAAAATATAAATTTCATTCCAAATATAATTAATTCCTACGTCAATAAAAGAAACATATATTCTTTCAAAAAACATAAAAAATAGATTTAATATAAATGTTATGACACAATATTCATTCTTAGCACATTAGTATTATTATTATTCATGTATTATTAACCGCCTATTAGTATGTTATGATTTGAAAATGAGACCAGATTGCTACGGAAATGCCAACACTTTATCATAAATTTCCCGATTTATCGATTTCACTTTTAGTTTTTTTGTTAATAATGAGTTAGATAACAGAATTTAAAAATTAAATTTGTTGCATAATATAACATTTTGCTCTCCGAAATATGAAAGGTTAAGTTGTATACTATATATAACATTGCATATTAAAAGGTCCCCGTTAAAAATATTAAAGTTATGTTGAGGGCTAGTAACTAAAAATAGTTTATGAAACCAACTAGAATAATTAACGATTAAATTAAATTTAGTATAGAGAAGAAAATATTATCCTATAACTAACCAAGTCTAATATCAATTTTTTTTTATTAACAGCTTAGGTATTTGATTATAACAAAACACAGTATTATATGCTTAGTTTTTGGAAAATAAATCCCATGACCTGGTGGTAATATAATGCTTTAATTGTTAATTTAAGAAAAATAAATAAATTAGATAAATATAAAAATTAAAAGTTTAAAAATAGAAAAGATTTGTTTTTGGAAAGCAATTTCAAATAAACGCGATATGTAACATCCACACTTGGTTATTAGAAAGAGATTTCTAAAAAGACATTTTGATAAAAACTATTACAAGAAATAGTGTAATATACATTAATGTATGATTTATATGTATGATGCGATACTGTTTGAGTGTATCTTTAAATCAGTTACATTAATCCACATAATACATAATACATTGGAGAAAAAGTCATCTTTTTTTGAGTCACATTCAAGAACAAAGTAAGCAAATAAATTATAAAATAAACACTTATTTTCATTTTATAGAATACTGGTTTTATATATTTGAGTCAGAAATTAGATCTTTCTAAAATACATGCACCATGCATGACAATACATCAGACATCAGTTGCACTAGTGCAACAAGATACCGCAATGGTGCAGTAACTGTATAAACCGCAATGCTTCAAAAATAAAAAAAAAAAAAAAAAAAAAGCTTTAATTGAAATTGCTCAGTTTTATTCGTTTGCTCACTCTCTCATAAAAAACAAACAAAAGAGAGAAAAACTATATCCACTAAAAGAGCCGATAAACTGCAAAGGTCTTAGTGGCCGTAAAAGGTTTCATTCTTTATAGAAGTTGAATTTCTTCTGGGTAGGTGATGAGGTGATCATAACCTTCTAACGGGCCGAATTTTTCTTTAACCTGCTTACCGAGATGAACGGTTATGATTTAGTCACTTTTTTATGATTTTCAGTTTTTGTTTTTATTAGAGATGAAATGAAATGTTTGACAGTTAGTGAAACCAAAAAATGTATCAGAAATGAAATTTAATGATGAATTAAAAGATGAAAATTTCTAAATTAGCACATTTCCCCTATGGATGTGTATAAACGTGATTTTTCATACCCTAATTGAATAAAATTGTTTTCAAGGATCAGTATATTTTCATATTGTTTAAATTACGGGCTCAAGAAAATTTTTAATGATTTGTGATAAACATGACTAATTAATTATATCGCAATATTTTTACTTATCTTCTACTTGCTATTAGCACTCAGATTCTCTTGGCCTTGGATGGATCAGAGCATCATTTTTAACTTAAAATGAATTTTAACTTAATTTTCATAATTTTTTTTTACTATATCCAGGTCTTAATTGGATACTTCCATTTATTATTTCGTTAATTTATAGAAATTTTGTTTTACCGCTCAAGACCAGCTTCAGGATATTTTGAATACAAAATTTTCAAAACTAGTAGTAACTGCGGTCCAGAACTTTGACCAGAAATTATACTCTTATCCCTTTCACACAAAAGCCGGAGAATAAAAATAACAGACTAGTCTGTTGTGAATAAACATTAATCGTAGAATGGCATAGTTAATAATATTAGTTAAAGAAAAAAAAATTGTTTGCATTTTATTATGATAGAATACCGTAAACTTTATGAAAACGAGGTCTTAAAATTAATAATTAAAAACTAATTGAACGTTAAATTTATTTCCTAAAGTTCATTATTATTGTCAGGGTGGTTTATGGCTTCATTGACATTGCATTTTGGGCGCATAGTAATGGATACAAACATTTTAAATAAAAAATGTATTGGGTAACTGTGACTTAGCTAAGAGATTATCAAAGAAGATTCAATTTTTTTGGTTTATATTTTTGCAAATGAGTTAATTGTTAAAAACTGTCCGTTAGTTGATAGTCACTCAAAACTTAGACCCGAACATCGTTATTCATAAAAGATTATATTATAACTTATTTTACGTTAATTTTTTTAATACATTTCTAATCATCATTCACGTATTCAATTTGAATTTCTTTCTGATATTGGACATATAAGAGTATTTTAGTCCTAAATAATCAATAAAATACCAATTATTTTCCAAATATAAATAACTAAAATAAGAATAATATAAACATAGTTGCAAACAGAAGAATTTCATGGATCTTTTTTTCCCTATTCCATGTAAATATATATATATATATAAAGAGAGGAAGAGAGATCTGTTATATAACCTACAGCTGATGGGGGCCACGTGGGCCCCATTGCCGCGAGGAGTAAACAATGACGAGGACACACCCCGGAGGGATCGACCGTGGTAGCCATGGCGACGGAACCACCCCCTGGCAGCCCGGGTCCTCCCGTCGGCGCCGGGGTTGGAGGAGAACATCTCCGGAGGCAGAGGGAAAGGGAGACCGCGAATTTCCATAAGGCACCTTGCTGCATCGTAAGCAATTTATAATCACCGACAAACACAGAGAGGTCGTTTTAAACTGTAGGGAAATAGGATATATAATTCATGGGACTGTTATAACTACTTATAATATTTATTATATGTATAGTGTATTATTAAAATTCCAGTGTTACTAAAGTAACAAGGTAAAATTATATACCGATACAGCCATTTTAATTGTTAATTACATTCAATTTAAAAATAAAAAAATTATTAAACTTAAATTAAATATCTAAATTATTAAAAAATTCTTTTCTATTAAAACTAATTATTTATTATTTCAGCAAATAAAAATATGTGGAATATGTTTCATAATGAAAATAATATTAGTTCATAAGCACCATTGCAGAAGTTAGTGAAATAGTGAAATCTAATACAAACTACAAGACTAATAGCATTAGTTTGTAATTTAAAATCAAACAGAGCCACACGAATATACTTATCGGTATATAAGTAGTTATAATAACCTCTCGAAGTATATTCCCCATTTACGTACAGCTTAAAACAAACTATGTTTGTCGATGATTATAAATCAAGGTGCAAGGTGTCTGGAAAGGAAAAATCTTTATTAAGACATCTTGATTAATAAAAATTTTCCGTTCTATCGTCTAATTATAGTCCAATCTTTGTTGGCAATTTAATTATGCGGAATCAGAACCAGGAAGGTTATGAGATATGTAGATGTTTCGAGTTATTAAAAAAAGTAATAGAAAAGTGAACGGCTCCGATAGAAACCTTTTCAAGTACTTTTAAAAACATGTTAATTAAGGAATACCTCATCTCCATTTTTCCTAAATCTTGGTTTAGCATCCATATGGGCTAACAAGGGCAAGCTTTATTAGCAATCTAGCACAAGTAGCAGAGCCTAAATACATGCATTAAAATCATGATGAGGAAGTATAAAAACAGATTTTTCAATTTCATCTTCAACCTGAAGTTTACTTTTACAGATGGGTTGTTTCTAAAACGACTGAAGGGTACATTTTTAGTTAAGTTCGATAAGCAGTATCTTTGCTAATAATTAGGGATAGGATTTTTATGTAATAAAAAATTGAAATAAAATTATATATCAATATTTGTTTATTTTTACATAAATATGTAATAAAACAAATAAATATTTAATATAATAATTCAAGAAATGGACAAATTCAACTTTAATAGACCTGAAAATGGACAAAATACTGAAGAAAACTTTTTAATTTGTTAAGAAAATGTTTTTAATAAGAAAAAAATTATATGAAATGGTAATGATTGATTTAACACCTCATCTTCATCTTTTATATCAATAAATTTGCAAGAGAGCGGTCTCTTTAAGTTTCCTAGAACAAACGATCGACGACTGTGTCACAAAATCGATTTTGGATCAAAATCAATCGAATGGAAGATTGTTCCACATCCAAAGACGTGATAGGTCCAAAGAGGTGATACGTAATAGGTAGGAAAAGATATTAACCATCTTAATTTTCCTAACAGTACATGTTTATTTTAAGTATAATTACTGGAAAATAATTGAAAACTGTCTATAAATTATGAAGAAGATGGTCAGCGGTGGCGTCAAAAGAAAAAAAAATTGTTCCATCCCACTGTCCAAGTAGAGAGCTTTTGAAAATTTAAAAAAAAATCGGAAGCACACAAAGAACTATCTTTGTTGTAATTTTGTTTATCAATGAAATTATTATAATTTTTTTTTACAAAAAAAAATTGTTTGGAAAACCTCAAATTTTGAGGGGTTTAATTTTTTTTCTAACCGGATTACTAAATTTCACTTTAAGTCTTTAAGTTCACTAAAAGCCATGAAGATCGTTTACCCGAAACACCCGGTGATCATAAAAATTCACAATTATACCAACATGCTCAAAAACTTGGGAAAAACTGTTTTCTTTATATGGGTGCCGGGTCACGTGGGGATCACTGGAAATGAACTGGCGGACATTGCAGCTAAACAAGCACTTGCTCTTCCAGGTCAGGGCACGGCCATTCTGACACCACAAGAAATAAGTCTTCCAATGAAAAATGAGATATTATCTAGTTGGCAAGCCATGTGGGATGAAAGCCCGCCAAGCAAATTAAAAACCATCAAAAAAACCACTAAACCATGGACCACATCATACCGTTCCAATCGCAGGGAGGAGGTAGCTATTGCCAGATTGAGAATAGGTCATACGAGTTTAACTCATAGATATCTGATCAGTAAGCAGCCACCTCCAAAATGTCAATACTGCAACAGTATACTTACGATCAGTCACATATTTGAAAAATGCCATTTTTATTCTGCGAACTTGAGTAGATTGGGAGTAGGACCGAGTGTATCGGATGCTCTGAATGATGACCAGAAGAACGTGGAAATGGTCTTAGTTTTCTTAAAAAGGAATGGCCTTTTGAATAAGATTTAAACCAGAAAATCTGTTATACATAATAAAAAAAATACCAACAGAAGTAATTATTTAAATTTTTTTTCGAAATTATTTAAAGTGAAATAGAATTATAGAAATAAAATATAAAGCACGAAACATGGGCGTTGATGACCTCAGGGTTTTACGCCCTTAAGCCCCAGACAACAACAACAACAACTAAGTTTCACTTTTAAAAATAATAATAAAAGACATAGATTCAATTAAATACGACTTCCATATGCAGTCTAATTGAACTCAATGATACCTAATTACTGCCTATGCATTGTTTGGGACAACAATAAGCCCCGAAGTCACCTTGAGAATCCACCTGGTCTCTTAAGTACACCTATCCCACCGGCGGGCAGGTGGGCACCAGGATTTCCGCCAGGAAATGTTCGAAATTTCATCGTAATTTGTCCAACAAGTCTATCTTAAAAAAAAATAAAAATAAGTAGTGGTTTTGCTACTTTGTCTGAAAATAAAATGTAGGGGCTCACCAAAGAATGGTGTTCCCACCACGTTCGCAAATAGGATTTTATTTTTTTGTTGAACGAAAATTCAGGTCCGGGAACTTTATATAAATTTGTAAATAAAATGTATCAGCATAAGGACTTAAAAGAATTTTCAGCAATTAATCCCTAATGAATAAAACAGAAATATAAATTCATAGAATATTTATTAATTAGTTATTTATTTTCATATCTTAATTTATAAAAATTCTACGAAGAATATATTCCTGAATTATTTATTTATTTATCAATATTTACAACTGTACATAATAATACACCTAGTAAATTTGATTTAAGATCATAATGGTATGATAATGGCGTGTATAGTGAGAAACTATCCATTGGTAACACCCTAAAAACATTTTTACATTGGAAGGCCATCTTCTTTTCAGACACCTCAGAAGATTTTCAGGAATGGAACAAGATGCAAGATTAGAAACTAATGGGTTTGAATGGTTAGGGCTGAATTATTAAACTGAAAGATACAGTATCTGAATATTGAGAATTTCTTTCTAAACAGCATTTTAATAATAATACATTTATTATTATTATTTTTTTTTTACAACATGCTGATGTGATTACCCCCACCATTAGACTATCTACTGCTATAGTGTGCTGGTATAAAATCTTTTGTAGTTTCTCTTGAAATCCACAGATGACTTCTTCACATGGTCTTCATCTAACTTCATATCTTAATTTCATTCTTGATTAACTATTAGGAGGTCTTTGTATAATAAATAAATATAATATATAATAAATATTTGGAAGAACTTCACCATTTTTTTTTTAAATTCTCTACTCAGTATTAATTAGTTTTTTTTAAAGCAAAATAAGACCGGGCCTAAATATAGGTTTCAGGAGGTGGTTTGCTGATTTATTTAGTGCAGATTAGTTAATTTCCGTTTTATCAATTAATGATATGTTAAATTAATACATTCCATATTTACATGAAAACATATTTAATTTGTACAAATAACAATGTTACTAAAAAATAAATAAATAAATAAAAGTAAATTAAAAAATTGTTTTTTATATATTATATTATATTACAATACAATGAGGTTGTATTGTACCATTGCGCTACAAATTAGAAGTATAGTGAACTATTTTTTGCAGTGCCAACGAAACTTTATAAAAGTTAATAAACATCTAATTATTATAATGCTTCATAAGAATAACTTCATTTCACCAGTCATACATATTACAAAAGGCTCCGTAGTAGTTAATATAGAAAAATTACGGATTCTTCAGTACGGCAGTAAATAACAATAAAACTATTTGTGATATTTCGTTCCAAACCTCGCTACTACACTCATAGCTTCAAGGTTATATTAACAAGTTTTTAATGCCGGAAATGATAATTAAATGTTTCCTTCTTTTTATTTATTTACTCCAAAACATAAGCGGAATTAAGGACGTGAATATAAAATTAGATAAGCATAACTGAAAAGGACGACACAACCTACTAAAATATTCTTACATTTCAAACCTGATTTTATGACCAAATCTACTGAACCCATTAAAAAATCACAAAAACAACATTCATTAAAACATAGAGGACTATGAATAGCGTTAATGATTTAAAATAAATAATTATTAATTATCGTTAAAATGTACAGATGTTCATCGCCTTCCTTACTAGATGCTTAAAATACCGTTCTTTAATTTGTGACTTGATATTAGATGATACCTAATATTTATTCACACAACACATTGATATTTATGTGAATAGCAGAAAATGACAATTTAATTAGTTTTATTTAATAATATGAATTAACAGTAAGTTGTATTGAAAAATAAATGAGTTAGGGAAAAGTTTGCTAGTTAGAGATACTTTTTTGATTAGTGAGGCTCAATCGATAAATGAAATAGATATGTTATACTTTTTTTTTTCTTGAATAATATTCCATACTCCTTTCTGGATTGAACTGTGCAAACTCCATGTATTTATGAGCACTATAACTGATATAAATGGAATGTGAAATTAGAACCATGCGCCCGTAACGCGTTATGCTGCCCATAAAATAGCAGACAGTTAGAGATTTAACTCCTCCCCATTCCACTAAACGCCTAAACTTTTTCGTTGATTATTTTTTTTTATTTTTATACTTTTATTGAAACAGTACAACCTGACTATCTTAAAAGTAATGGGTATTAGGGCTGTAAATCTAAAAATCATACCGCATATCATACATGTGTATAAATAAAAAGAGAACAGTAAAAAAATAATAATAAAAATAAAATATAATGGATAATAAAGATAATACAAAACCGTTGATTGTGAAGTTTTTTTTTTATTATCAAAATAAATTTTCATACTACCAAGAAATTTTGTTTTTTTAATTTATTACGTGTTTTATTAACTTTATATTTAAAAATTAAAAGGAAAAAAATGTTAATTTTAGTTTCATACTGTCCTGAAAAATCTTATTATTTTTAACAGAACACTAGCCCAGGTGTATATAATATGAATATAATGATAATTAAAGAAATAAATATAAAATATAAGGAATAATAATACTTGAATAAGTACGATATTATGACTTTTGAGTTATTTTTTTAAAGATCATAAGTACATTATAACATTATATTAAAAAAATTACGGGATAAATGTGTTAATTTTAGTTTTATACTCTCCTGAAAAGTTCATTTATTTTTCAGAGCACCTTAGTCCACATCTATATAATATATGAATATAATAATAATTAAAAAAACAATATAAAATATAATTAATAATATAGACAATAATGAATAATAGAATAAGTAAAATATTATATTACTGAGCACCTTGGAATTTTTTTTTTTTTTTATGCTTATAAGTTCATTATAACTTAAATATTTAAAAATTAGTGGAAAATTTTTAAAATGTTAACTTTTGTACAAATCTTTGGTGACGACTAATTTGATAACGACGGTTTGAGAAATATTATTCATATGTTATTAGGAATAATATAAATGTACCCATTATAATTCTGCATCATTATCAGCGAAAGAAAATGATTAATAATTTGAATATATTGTATAGCATTGTGCGAACAATAAATAAAGTATAAAATTAATTAATGAAATTATAAATTATAAAGTATTACAGGTTAAACACATTAATATCGAGATATGTAAATTGGGAACAGACAGAGATGGAGAGCGGGACATGATGGAATATCGATCACTAAATAGGACCGAATTCCCGCCCTGTTCTACCCCCGTAATTAAATATCTTCCATCCATTCCCCTTCTCCCGCTCTCTCTCTCTCTCTCTCTCTCTCTCTCTCTCTCTTCTCCTCCCTCCCAACCCCGCAGAACCAGAAGAGAATTCGGAAAATCCTTATCGGAGGATAGCCGCCATTTCAAACAGTTTCAGGAGCCAATAGCTCTCAACCAGTCGACCAAAAACAACTGGCCTCCAAGATATCCTAAGCCTTTTTGAAGTAGGATTATTTGCGGCAAACTTCAAATAATCTGTTCTTCTGCTACCCTCCGCCTTTATTACCTACGCGATACGATTGGAATAAGTATTGAAGAGGTAAAGGGAATATTCATTATTAGATAACGAGGTAAAGGGAAAACGTAAATTTGGAAAGGACTGATTAAATCTGCAACAGCTGCTAAACCTTACGCCTCATTAAGACCTACATTTACCAACAAAGGTAATAGCATAATTTAAATAAATTACGACAGCAATAACTTGGAAAAAACAGCAATCACTTAGTTTTATAAATCGTAAAATAAATGAGTTACGTATTTGAGACATTGCATCATAAAAACAGCCATGTCCACAATTTTTTTAAAATTTAATTAACAGGTTTATATATGAGCTATATTATTTTATTTTAGTTTATTTTCCCAAATCATTTAAATTACATACGATTTAATTGCTTTTAAAAAAATTCTTCTAGGAATACAACGCCTTATTTCATTGTAGTAAGCTAACAGGTCATTTAATTTAAATAATAATGTTATGTACCCTCATAATAAATAAGCGCTGTTTTATTTTGAAGTTTTTTTTTTTTCACTGTAAACACGAGTTTCGACATTTTTTTTCATTTTTCTTGTTACTCATAATTGATAATTTAGCTGCCACTATTTCCGTGGTCAGATGGCGAAATGCTTTTTTTGAAAAAAAAAAAAACAAAAAAAACCCATCAAATACTGATTTAGAGGGACACTAACTTAGGTTTATTTTGTGAAATGAAAATTTAAACAAAATTAAAATATGTAGCCTATAAAACACAACTGCACCAAAGGCTGGTTACTTATTGCATATGCGGGTTCTATAACATTTCATTTCATTTTTTTTTTTCAGAGTGAAAATGAATTTTATCTAAATGCAGTTTGATTTAGAGGTTCACAAATTTACTTAATGTAAATAACATTGGCTTCGTGATACAGAGCTTAGCAAAATAGTAAAAAGATGGTTAGAGCCGGTTCGTTATATCTTATCTCTATTCTCATATATAATAGATTATATATTATACCTGCAGATAAATATTTTTTGTTCCTAAGATAGATTCGTTTGATATTGGAATGATTCTTATTATATATGAGATTTTGATAACACTTCTCTGCCAATGAATTGTTATGTTTCACTGTTGTCATATTTGTGAAGCTTCTGTAAATTCTTACAATGGATTATATACTATACCTGTAGATAAATATTTTTTGTTCATAAGATAAATTCTTATTATATATGTGATTTCGATAACACTTCTATGCCAGTGAATTGTTATGTTTCACTGTTGTCATATTTGTGAATTCATCCCAGGTATTTTCCCAGTAAGCTATATATTTTTACTATCCTGCTAAAATTGCTCGAAGATTACTATGAATAAGGTAGCAGAACGATCGTTCTAAATATAGTTGGGAGAGAAGCTTTAAGCACTAGCTCTATAAAGGCCAACTCTTCTATCAATATCGGTGCCAATTTTCGTGCCGCCCCTCCCTAAGACTATTTCTTCCAATTTTCGCTGCCTATTACCGCTGTGGCTCCGGTACCCATTTTGTCCCACCTAACCTAACCTAATATGGTCAACCCTTAGAGAGGATCGCTAACAGGATTTTGTGGCTATTGCACATTGGATCAAGTGATGTGGTTACCTTAATGAAATGTCTCACTAATATCTTATAAATATAAAAATATTGTTATGTCCTAAATCCATCAAAAAATAAATATTAAATATATGGGATAGTTTTCATAAAAGATAGTAAAACTATATAATAATCACTGGAATTCGATAAAAAATTTCAATTTTTATCGTTACTTATTTCCTTATATCATAAGACTTTTAACATAAACTAAGGTTATTCAATTTAAATGGCCTCATTAATTCGTAAAACCTAACTTTAAAAAAATAATAATTGTAGGTTATTACTTGACCGTATGAGATTAGTACAAAAATAGCAATTTATGCTCAATAATATTAATACACATGCATGTATGAAAAAATAAATAAATAAAACCAGAAAAAGAGAAGTAAAATGTGTACATAGATAAATTAAAATAATATGAAATAAGAAAAATTTCGATCTTTATTTTTCAGGTTATAAAATAATCATATTATTATTATTATATTAAACACCAATCACATAAAAATACTAATCATAACTCCCAAGTTTCTATTCAACTCCTGACCTGGAATAGAGGAGCCAGTAGAGCTGACAGTGACAACTCACTGGGACGAACGGTAATAAGGATGAAGCAGTTAGGGCTAATTGGTCGGGAGATTGGGTGCCGTCCCCGGCCTATAGCGACGTACATCAAGTGCTCTATGGAAATATCAACTTCATGCCGGTATTTCGGGAAATAGTTGAGGAATGGAGTACAAGAGGATAATAACGTAGGAAGCACTACCAGTAAGTTGAAAACAATTTTGATAACAATATCACTGGCGAAAACCCAGGTTAACGTTGTTATAATAGTTTAAACCCGCACAAACCATGGACGCAAAGTCAACTAATAAATATTAATCTATAATAATATTTGTCGGAAAATCGTCCCTACTAGAAAAAAAAAGGCCAAAATTACAAAAAACAAAGTCCGAAAACCACGAAAATTTTGCTATTTCTTTCAGTTTATACCCATTCGCTTACGAAGATAGATGAAATGAAAAATAGTTTGTTATTCTGGAACTAGGTACCTTTAGAACAAATACAAATGTAATTTTAATTTTACAATAAAATAAATTGGCCAAAAAACAGTATGGCCACACTTAATTATAACTTATATTGAAATTATATATTAATAATTTTAACTACAGAGAAGAAAAAAATATATAAATTAAAAAACTAACTGACTAAATACATAAAAACAAGACAAAAAGGTAGTTACAAAATATCTGTACTATTATAATATTGAATTAGATTCTTCACCAATCTGGTTAAATAGAAGGATTTTTAACGAGGGAAGGGTAGGTACATGACATATGCTAAAAGGAATGGAGTTCCAGTGAAAGGCAACTCGGATAAAAAGTGATTTATCAAACGCAGCAGCTCGGTGAGGTGGAGGGTAGATGTACGAAAACGAATGTAAGGTACGAATTTTGAAAAATATTGTTTATACTTAATTAAAAAAAACTAGTTTTAAACTTTTTTAATTTGAGACTAAACTGAACTCTATAAACCCAATGTTTGGGAAGAGTTCCACAAAAGTCAAAAGTAAAACACGGCCCAAATGACCTGTTTGATACTGTCCCTCAATTTTTTAATGAACCAAGTCCATTCCCGTACTAAATAATGCGTTTATTATTTTTAAAATACAGCAATCAGAAGAAAAATGATTGGTCCTCCAGAACCAGACACGATTTTCTCATAAAAAAAATCCCAAGGTGAATCAAGCCCACACCGATTTAAATCTGAATGTCACAGACACACGAGAATCTATAACAATCCAACAGTTTTATTTTGATTTGAATAAATAATTAAATTTTTGTATGTTTTAGCAGGATTCTAATTGATTATTATTAAAAATTACAGATACTTAAACGATACACATGAAAGAAAAAATTATAAAAAACAAATTAAATTTTTTTTTTTTGCCTTTCGTTTCTTCTTTGGCTTAGCTTGATACTATACTCATTTCATATCCTTCTACTGTAATTAAATTAAATTTTAAGGAGTTTTAATTAATTTTATATCAACTTAGCTAGAGAATGCTTAATATAATTATTACTTAGCGAGTGATGAGGTTCACCCTGTTTGAAAGCTAAAAATTAAATTTTATTTTATGGCTTATAATATTTTCCCGTCAGAGGAGGCCAAACTTGATTAAATTTTGTTAAAGATCTTATTTACCGATAGTTATAAGCTATCAATGAAATGTGTGTTCCGTGTGGAGATCATTTCTGTTATTTGTACTGTTGGTAGCTCTATAAATTTTGGCTGCCTTCATCTGTAGAAAAGTCCGTTGTGCAATTTTCCATTTTGTGTCATTTTGAAATGAATTTAAACGTCGATTGTGACAAATCTTTTAAAATAAGTACTTCAGAAAGCAGTGCAGGCTTAATTATGCATTTGAAAGTAAAACGATTCAGATAAAAAGAAAGAATCTGCAGTTGAATAAGTGATAAGAGTTTAAATGCTTTAACTTGCACTGATTTGATTTTTTTATTTGTCAAAATGCGCCGAAAAAGTCATGTGACGATTTAAAGTTATGCCTAAATATGTCAGGGTCTTATAACGATATGCATTTGATTAGATTTTTTTGCATTCAGGGAAAACTTCATTGCATTAATTAATTAATGCAGTAGCATGTTTATACCTTATAATAATTCATAAATAATTTTTGATGACCATAAAAGATAGTAGAATCTGTTGAAAACAATTTTGATAAAAATGCCATCAGTATAATGATTGATAGACAATTACGATTTCCCACATAGAAATAATTCAAGGGCGATCTGAACTGTCATTTAGGATTATTTAAAAATATTGAAGCAATTTAAAAAATTAAAAGATCACGGTCACGTAATTGACTATTGAATATTTATGACCAATTAAATTGATAGCAGACTAAACGAATTAGTGACGAGTGATTCAATAATTGATTCGATGAGCGTCATTTAATTGCTTTAAGTGCAGTGGTATTGTAAGGAGAATTTGAAAACTGGGGTGTAAAACTATATTTAAGAATCTCTTTAGGATAAATTCAATGTACGTAATATTGTATCCAAATTAATAAAATTCATACCAGTTTTTAAATTAAGAAAATCTGTAATTGAAAAATGCTTGTAGAATAAGCAAATTTCGTCCGGATTGTTTTTTTTTCTGTCTGATTTTCCACTTTCTGATTTCAAAGGGGTTCATTTGGAGCCTCTAATTGGGTAGCGACGTTCGTTAACGCACGGGTGGATCTTTATCAGACAATAGTATCTCCTCGAAAAGTAAAAAACGATCAATAAAGACTTGCGACTAATTGGTATAACAGAATAAAAGTTATAGCACGATATAATGTAATATCAATAGTCGCTGTGAAACAAGAATCATATAACTATAAATTTATAAAAAAATTATAAAAAATATAATATATAACAAATACATTTTTGAATTATGATTTCTAACAAAACTGAGTAATGGGTATTAATATAGTTTTATCCCTTTGGCAAAATATGGTCTGAGGTAGTGAAAAAGGCTTAATTAATCGTGACAATGTTCCATCTAACTTTAAATTAATACCTCTAACACGAGCAATTTCGGTTTGTATCTCTAAATCCGGCGGAAGGATTAACATAAACTTCTAAAAAAAAATTATTACGTTATGTATTAAGGGTAATAAATATTTTTATTAATGTTCTTCTATGTTTAACAATGTTGTCGAATTAATGAAAAGTATGTGAAAGTACAAAGCATAAATAGGAGAAAAACCAAGATTATGCTGCAGAATCTACTAGACCAGAGGCAGAGTGGCTGCCTATAATTTCGAAGTGGTAAGAAGTTTTTCCTACCTTGGCTCTATTATCAATAAAAACCAGGATAAAGAAGAAGAAGTTAAAAACAGAATTGCTGCTGGAAATAGAGCCTATTCCTCTATTGTAAGACTAATCAAAAGCAAACTTGTTAGCCGTACCACCAAGTTCACCCTGTACAAAACGCTGATAAGGCCAGTCGTCACATACGGTGGAGAAACGTGGACCCCGAGAAATAAAAGCATGAACCTGCTAGACAGGTTTGGAAGAGTAATTCTGAGGAGAATCTTAGTATGTGAGAATGGTAATTGGCGAAGAAGGAAAAATAGTGAACTATTTGGGCTGTACAAGGAATGTAGCATCTCCTCGTACAAAAGGATACAGAGGCTTAAATGGCTTAAAGCGAGAAAAGAGTGAACAATTGAGGATCCCACTTACCCTTACAGAAGACAGGGAAAGACGGTTGTCGGCCGTTGAGCAGGCCAAGCGCAGTTTCATGCGCCTGTTGTTCCAGTAAAAGAAGATGCGACTGTACTGAATATGAAGATTGAATATTTTACATCCACGTTATACAATCAAAGAAAAATATTTACAATGACTTGTCTTCCATGTGCATATGATTGACATAACATTCCTTATAGAAAATTTAAAAAAAACTAGGAAAAAATAAAACAACGAAGCGTGAAATACGGAGAATAAATGAACTGATGCACAGTTAGGAAATCGATGGACATCCCAGCGGGGAATGTTGGCGCCCAAACAATATATGACACTCTCAGACCTCAATCCTTTCCCGTTTTCGGCAATTATATCGGTTCCAGTTATTCCGCCTTGTTTACAACGTAATATTATATTAAACCAAATTGTTTATTTAAATTCTATAATATTTCAGATACATTTAGTATAAAAATATATATATAAAGGTATGAGTATGGTAATAAATATACAAATGTTCTCTTTTCTATAACACGAATTGTATTATTTTAACAGTTTCTTTCACCTCTATCATATTTTTTTTTTTATTTACTCGTTGTTTTTTTAATCTAATTAAATAATTGTCAATATTAATTAAACAGAGGTATCTGTGTTATTTAATGCAGTTATATACATATGAGTGAGTGGGAAGCAAGGTGACGATTTTTTTACTATCTATTTGAGCCTGAACAAAATTTAAGCTTCATTCAGTATTGACTAATTGTGATATTATTAATAACGAACTAATAATTATTAATAATTTCACCATTTTATCAAATATACTTAAAGTAAATATATATTTTAAGCTGAGAAGAATATTGATTAATATAAAAATATGAGAATTATATTTGATAGCCTTAAGAGTTTCCATCCCTTACCGAAGAGATTGCAGAGGGTAGCAGATCGCTGGACAGTTAGAGGTGTAGCCATAGCAACAGCTCCGTCTAAATTACATCCCCGGGATTAGATTCTGCTTGTAGGGTAAGAAGTCTCGGGACCGTCACAAAGGTCTGGCGCTTAATAGGATCACAAAGGATCTGCGAATAATTAGTCTGTCCCAGCATCTACCGGCTCTGAGGAGTATCATCACTTTGAGGGGGAAGGGAGTGGGGTAGTTTAAATTCGATGATGATTTTGGAGTGTCCTTAGCGTTTGGCTTTAACGAATATTCTCACAAATAGAAACTTTTATTTTATTAAAACAAAATAAATATCACTTTATTTTTTTTATAAATTACAGACTTTTAGTCCTCCGTAAGCAGATAAATACATAAAAAATTAAAATAAAGGTAAACAAAAAAAAAAAAAATTGGAATTCATATTATTACAAAATAATTTGGAAAGTACATATTACTGAAGATTATATTATATTAGATTATAAAATCAAGCCTATTTGGTATAAGGCTGTGTAATTAGGTGATAATATGCAAGATATTAGAAAATTATTCCCATTATTAAACTATTTTATGTCAGACAATTAGCACTCAAATATTCATGGTAATTATTCGTAGGGGACTAGACGACCCATAATACAATTACTTTTCATTTCATTTCCTACATTATAACTGAATTATGCCCCAGACACTATGCATACAATTCGTAATTTCCTACTACACATCAATACTTTACTCATCTTCAAATCCAGCCTTTCCAACCTTATGAAAACTTAATTCTCTATTCCAAAATAAGTGCAAATAGATAGTCGTCATATTTAACTAATTCAAATTTATAAATACCTAAATGTTTATTTTTTTTAAATTATTAATATTAAGCTTGTTTTATTTTTATGGCTCAAGTCCTCCATTGAAGATCTATATAGATCTTTAGAATAAGAATGCCAAAATTCATTTCTCAGAGCCATCGCGAAATGAACATGATTGACCCAAAGTGGGATTAGAACCCATAACGGCCTGAATCGGGCACTAAAGAAACCTCACATCACGCTCTCAAAAATATCTTTATAGTAATATATTTTAGCACCCATTAATTTTTATCACTTAATTTATTAATTACGTTAAATTTAAATTTATTAATTTTTTTTTTACTTCAGTTATAAAAACCTGAGGTCATCGAACGATTTCTTAAGATAAAAGTTTTTTTCATTACGATTTATTATAATTTCATATTATTGATTTTCCATTTTATATTAATTTCATTGTTCATTGTTGGTTCCTTCCCAAGATTTTCAAGTGTAAATGAAACATTTCACATATTTACTTATTGTATTTATTATTTTGTATAGATGTAAATTACATTAAACAAATAAATTAAAAAAAAATATTATCAAACAAGACTGAAACGAAAGGAAACTGGACCTCGGTTCTGACTATTGCAGACAAAATTGACTTACAAGACGGTCTAAATTTCCAATCTATTTAAAAAAAAAAAAAAGGAAAAAAAACTGATCTACATGACTACAATTAGGCCTTTTTGGACATAAGGGGTTGAGCTTTGGGGATCCACTAAACCTTCTAATTTCTCCCGTATTCAACACTTAAAAACAAAATTCCTTCGTAAAATCGTGAATGCTCCTTACTTTGGACAAATCATTTATAAAGATCTTAATGTTCCATAAAAAATCCAATCCTTACATTATTAACTCCCTAACCATCCAACCTTACTAGTTTCAAACCTTAACCTTACTTCCTCTACAATTCCTGACAATCCTCCGAGGCGCCTGAAAAGTGACCTTCAAATGCACAAATGTTATTAGAACGCTACCAATGAGTAGTTTTTCTACATGTTTGTATCATACCATTGTAATCTTACATCACATTCACTAGGTGTATTTTTATGTAAATACAAGTAAATGTTAATAGATAAATAAAAAATATTATTGTTATTATGAATATCAGTATAACTATATTTATATGGGGGTTGCCCACTAAAGAAATAAACATATGATTAATCATTATTATTGTATGGCGAAACTGAATAAAAAAAAGAATACACACTTAAAAATATGAGAATCATCCATTCACGAAAACTTTGCCACTCCATTTTTACGAAAATGCACAAATCCTCTCTCTTTCATTCTCAGGACAGTTATTCAAGGTATATACTCGTAAAACCTCCCTCCAATAAACAATATCCTCTACTAGGGAAGATGGACTGGGATAACGACTAGGACTATACACATCTATACCGGACTATACAGGTCGGACACTTAGGAGAGGATAAGAGGAGTAGAAAGTGCCCAGGGTATGGACCCTCAGTGATACAGCCTTTGTATCGTAGTCCATTGCGACCCAGATAACTGTCTCGTGTGTCCATTGTAAGATCTGGTGACCTCCTTCAGAATCTATTGTCTTATCCGTCGTATAGTTAGGAGCTCCTCCTTACCATTGAAGATTATATCAGAAAGATAACACAATATTTCAAGGTGTGGTTTACTTTTAATCCTCACCACGTCATAGAAGAATGGAACGAGTGATAGTAAGGAGGAACATTTCGTATAGTAAGTCTAACTAACTAAAGCAACTTATTTATATTTTCTAAGTTTTTTTTTATTACTTAATTAACATATATAATATAGGTAATTAATACATCATAAACATACATCAATTTGGTTAGACAAGTATATTCTGTGTCATCAACGCACAGGGAAAGTTCACGCGATTCTTGACATTTCCCAAAACCCTGGAGAAAACAATCCACTAAAGGAGGCTGAGGGAGAGGGGAGAGAAGCGATAAAGAGGCATAGCGTAACCCCCCCCCCCCTCCGACGGTGCTACAATCCAAAGCAAAAGGTTGCCGGATTATAAATATATTCCTTGGAGGAGAGGGTCGCTATGGATACACCCTCCAATATCTGAGCCCCCGTCGAAGTCAGGCCGAACCGTCCCTCTGTCAAGGACTAGTAATTACCACGGGTTTGAGGAGTACTTGTCAGAGGCAGGCATAAGCCATTGAATAATTATAATTTATGATAATTAATCAAATATATCAAACTAAGATAATACATCGAGAATTTTATGAGCATTTCCTTAATTAATGGAGATATAGTTTAGAAATAGAAGACTATTTTTTATTAAACAGAAAACAAGAATTGACTAAGTGTTTTTTCGGTAAAAATTTACTTATTGCAAATATCTTGGTAAAATATTCAAACCTCCACCTGTGACTTAAAGTCTGTTATTATTTTCGGTAATTTATAAACAAATCTTCAGGAACAGAGTTTTACTTATTTATTGTTTATGTAATTTTTTTATAATTTAATTCAAAATACAACTTAAATATGATTTAAAACACAAAATATTACATATTGCATATTATCTGAAACACAAATTTTAAATATAATTTAAAACACACAATTAACTATTTCACAGTTTGATTTTATAAAGAGGATTGATAATGCAATGAATGACCTTTTAGGTGGTACCTAAAAATTTATTGAATAAAAAAAATAATCGCTCCTTAAATCTGTAAAGTGACCACTATCTAAAGAATAATCACGGTATTTTTGACGGTACACAGAAAAAGAAAAAGAAATTATTACTCCTAGTTTTGCAAAATGACAACTACCCTTCAATGGATTATGTAGTATATGAAGATAAGAGGGAAAAAAAAAATAATAATAACATGTTATTGTTTTTGGAATGTGGTCCCACTCTCAGTAGTACACCGTACTTACCATTAAATGAGGCGAGATTGTGCCAGCTGGGGTGAGAACAGCGGTATGTTGGTATATATCAACAAACGTCAACTAACTCCTCGTTTTTAATAATTCACTCTTATGATTGTCATTTAAATAAGTTCACTTGATGGGGTGAAATAAAGTTACCTACTTTCAATTATTCTGTGAACTTTAACTAGTTATTTTTTAAAATTATTATTTTAAGTAATAAGTTTTTAACCTTTAGTCAACGCTATAAAAGTTTTCCTTCAAAAATCGTCGTTTTTCTGTTTTCTTTATTTTATTTCCTCCTTCTTAGTTATTTATAACATACGGAGGAGAGGGGGGAGGAGGGTTTATCTAGAGGTTACCAACCTATTCTTACGCTGTTTGGGGGTCATGTTTTCCATTTCGTAAGAATGAAAAAAGTCTCTCCCCGATTCCGGATTCAAACCGGCATCGTTCTCAGTTCTCAGGTTGCTAAGACCTGCACCTCAACCACCTGAGCCACGGAGGATTCACCCAAAATCTGAAATAATCCCACTTCGTTAATGGTAGGTCACAGGAATAGTTCCTGTGACAAAAGTCTTTCGTTATACACTCTTGTGGCCTGGTAAAGTCCCAATCCTATAATTTTAAAATGTAACTATAACTGTAATAAGATTTTTAAAAAAACTAGTATCTCCTAAACCCCAATATTAGGCAGACTTGAACTTTTTGCCTAACAATAGCAGTAAAAATATCAAAATTTATTTACATTTATTAAGGTATGGCGTCCCTTCCAAAGATGTGGGATGTCTAGTTAGTCGTCTGAGTCCGGACTTCGATAACTGAGGCGGCTTACACATTTTATTTTTACAAATGTTTATAATTTATATACAAAAATAGACGTCGATGATTCAAGTGCTAAACAATTTATAATCTAAATAAAATAATACTCCTAGGTAACAACTCATCTTGGTACGAGAATAACACGGACAATCATCGTTGGGCTTCTCGTGTCGCTGTCAAAATAAATAAATTAGACGATATAAGCATGATTAATGATGAGAGATGTGAAATGTTAGAATTTATATTTTCGTTGAATGATAAAATAATAAAAAAATTCCCTTAAGAGTGCTCCCTAGACCTCGACGTATCCAGAAGACGCTATACGAAACAGTCTACCTGTGCTTACAGGATTCATGGTAGGGTGATTCCACATTATATGGTTCAGAGGGACGGACAAAGGATGGAAAAAACACAAAGGAAGGAAAAAGCTACCCTGAGAAGGACTTAGTCAGCAAAATGGGCATGTCCCGGAGAAGCTTCTTTAAGACGTGACGATAAGGATGCGATGGGTAGGCCCATCAGAGATCACAGGGGGAGAGCTTACTACGCGGGAGGAGAACGTTGAAATGGGATGAAGAATGATAGGCGCCTTTAAAACGTTAATATAATACGATACATTTTAGTAAAAAAAATAAATAAACAACGAAGAAAGAAAATAACTTACTAGTTAACAGTAATTAAAGTGAACTAGGTAAGAAAAATATCAATTATATAACAATAAAAATAATAATAGGAAACACAAAACATTGGTAATATGTTATTATTTATCACTTTCCAACAAATGGAGGGTCAAAGTTTCATTCATAGAACCACCGAGAAATAAAAGTCAAAGCACCTAGGCCAGAATCGAGGATGCTGTACTGACTCTTAACACGTTCGCATACAACATAGATAACATGCACTTTAGAACATAGGTAACAAGCATAGGCTCTCAATGGACTAAGGAATGGGTCCAAGACGTCATTTAATTGATTAATAAAGAATAATTGGAGTTTTACGGGTTTTTAATTCTCCCAGAAATTATTATATTGAAGAATTTATAACCCTTCAAAATAGTAAGCGTTATTATTTTGAACATCAGTTAATGATATAACAAAAATATAACCACAGATATGGAATATGGTTATCAAAACGTTTATGCCATAATAAACAAAAAAAGGTTAATTCAACATTCTACCACCATTGCTTCCACAAATTAAGTTCCAAGCAAACCCTTTGCAAGTGCCAAATAAAGTAACAAATAAATCAGTTCAAACTGTCCAAATAATAATTAAAATAAATAGAGAAGCTGACTATCTTCGTAATTTTACTTTCCGATATGATCGCCTAAATATGATATGTAGGAAAATCATGAAGTATAAAGTTCCCAAAATCTAAACATTATGATGGTCAGTGCATGAAAATGAAAAGTTACGTATGTCAGACCAACCTTTTCACTAAAATCGATTTACCGGAAGTACCACTTATATCTTTGATTTTTAAATTTTATCACTTTCCCTCAAACAGCTCGTAGGATATCAAGGAATAATTAAGTATTGTTTAAGAGAAGTTAGGTCTTATATTTGCACTTAACCAATGTCCAACCAACCCTACCAAACCATGTCTCAAATGCCGAATTTTAAAATCCATTTTCTTTAAAGTAAGTATAATTTTAAATAAAGAAGAAGATTGTCAGAGTCAAAAGAGAAACAAAAATAGTTAACAACTATTTATTTTCCGACGTTTTGCCCCACTTTGAAGAGTTTTATCAGGGCTGTTCCAATTGAGGTCAATTCTAAATTGAAATTTAAAATTTCGTCCAGTTTTGTTTGTCTTTCGACCGCAACCAACCATCTTCTCCATAATTTGAAATTATACGGCCAACTATTTATAAA
>NW_027107309.1:2346120-2371037 GCF_000696795.3 Halyomorpha halys | reverse complement strand
TATAAAATAATATTAAACAGAGGAAACAGAAAATGGACGAATGACAGAAAAGACGGATGAATAAGATTATATAAAGACTAACAAAAAAAAACAATGTACCATAGGGAAAACAATATTTTCAGAGTATTCCAGCCAAATGAAGCAAGGTAAATTCCGTCATGAAACCTTGCGCAACAAACAATTCTACAATAAGATATCCAACATCAACACAACAAATGACATCAACAAAAACTGCTGTGGTAGACGTCTTGCGCAAGCGCTGACAGAACACTGAGGAGTATAGTTATGCAAGATGCATGTTGTCAGGCGAAATTCCGTCAAAGGCGTTAATACAATGTAATTTTTGAAAAATTGTTCAAGAAGAGTGCTTAAGTCGAATCGGAACAATTTTAATTTTTAATCGAAATTCAAAAACATAGGGGTATAAAAATCATCATGAAATTTCAATTAGTTATTAACACGTGAGTAAAGAAAGGCTCTTGGGGCGTCCACACGTTCTTTTTTTGGTATGACAGTATATATATATATATATATATATATAAACTTCTTCTCCTATATTACTAAAGAATCCTTGAAAGGCCTATTAAATGTACTACTTTTTTACTGGCTCCAGAAAAATTATTATCGAATCAGTAACATTCCTAGGTGCTGCTACAAAACGCACTAGTCCTATCCAATCCTCAGTTTAATTCCTTACGGAACCAGACATCATTTCTTCCATTATAAATTCCCTAATCAACAAAATCCTTTAATTTCCAATCTTGCTTCCTCTTCTATTCCTGACAATCCTCCGTTTGAAAAGAATATGGCATCGAGACCTTCTAGTGTAGAGATATGATTAGTGTGCTATCAATGGGTAGTTTCTCTACATGCCTGTATTACTCCATTTTGATCCAACATCAAATTTACTAAATGTTTTTTTTATGTAAATAAATTATTTTTATGTAAAAATATTATTAATTTACGCCATTTTGATAACGGATTAAGGATAGAATTCATAAAAAAGCTCATATTCATGGTATACCTCTGGTTATGAGAAAAGTATTATAACAAGACAATTTGGTGCTAAACACAAGAGTGAAAATTTTCTTTAACCAGTAAATGCTTCAGCAAAGTGAAATTAACTTTTCACTTTTTTTTTTTCCTCTTTCCAAAGTTATTTCCTTAAAAGGCTTTTCTTTTCTAAATTAGATTTTCTTCTGAAATTAGCGGGTTTTTTCAAAAAGATCATTAATTGAGTAAAAAAAATAAAGGGAAAATTATTATAATGATTATAGTTGAACGTGGATAATATATATGAGGAGAAGATGATTAATAAATAATTTAAAAAAAACATATTTACTAGTGCCAACGTTTCGGTCAGAATTTTTAGCCTTCATCAGGGCTAAGAATAGAAAACAAGATAACAAACAATGAGTGATGAAAGGATATATAAAATGATTAGAGTGAATAATTGTACAGAATGAAAATAGATAAAAATAAAGTAATGAAAGAAGTGGGAAATAAAACGCATATATAGGTAATTAAATATGTAAGTAAAATAGAATAATTAATGAAATAAAAATATAAATTTATATAATGCAAAGGAAGAACTAAATATGAATATTTTAATGTAATTATAATAATTAAGAATTAAAGTTATGGAAAAACAAAGAGAAAGAAAACATATGTAACATATAATATTTTACTTATATAATGTAGAATAAAGAAATCAAATATAAAGTAAAGTAAGACAAGAAAATTATGAATTATTAAAGAAAATTATCATGACTACTATTTAATTCTATTAAAAAAAATATTATGATTGTCACGAAAATTAATATGAAAAACAGAGGAAGTAACAACGACAGTACAGTTATGAAACAACGTAAGTGATTCTAACATGAATTTTCAGGAGACAAAAAAAGTTCAACAACACTCAAGCTTCCTGAGCAAACAGCTGACATTACAAATGACAACAGATAACGTAATTAAGATAAAAATTACGTACTCCACTCCTAAGCAAATCCTTTTATTTTGATAAAAAAATACAAAGTTATATCTGCGTGCTTCTGTCGTCGGAATTGCTGATACTGAACAACCTCTGAAAATGAACTAGTGTCCATTATTAAGTTACATCAATTTATTGTATCAACAGACAACTAATGATTAAAAATTAATATTTTGAACAATGACTTAAACAATTACGGGGATATATAAATAATAAACTATAGATTATATAGTGGATAATATGTTGAGATAAAGGGCAAGGGAAAGGCAGACAAGGTGATAAAAACACAGTCCACGTTTTGCTGTAACACAAATGAAAATTTAATATAATAAACAGAAGAAAATGACAGATTTAAATCCAACTGGTCACGTTGTGAAAGATAACGTATAATAAATTGATAACAATTGATCCTTAACAAGCAAAATTTACATAATATTGCTGAAAATAAAGATTTGAATTTGTTCAAGATTTCTTTGGTATTTTTACATTAAAAATAAATCAATACATACCGGAACATTTCGTCAAATAGATCCTGGGAGCAAAATAATTAAAATATCCTGAGACTGTTTTATTTTATATCACGATGTGTGAAAATAATATTGGAGAAGTATTCCCAAAAAAACTTGTTTTTATCTTAGATTAATGGAAACAACAAAAGATTAAAAAATATAAGCTTTTTAATTAGATTTTTAAATGTTAAGATTGCTAATTATAAAAAACAAATAACATCAAATTTCGACATTTAATGCTCCTTTTTAAATTTATCCAATTTCGAAGTTTTTCGACTTGGAAACTCTTTTCCAATGAGCCTCTGGTCATTTCCTTTTTCCATCCATATAAGTAACCATTACATTATTTTATAAGGGTAAAACCACAAACAAGAAAAACAGTTTTCAAAAAGGCAAGTACTATAATAGTAAAATGTTTGACTATCTTTTGAGATTGCACCATGCAAGAGGCATCAATGGAAAAGCCTCTGAATTAAAAGAGGCCAAACCACCTCATAACTAAGTCAGATGGAACACGATATTTCCAAACTTGACACTAAATGGCCTCTGAAAATCAGCTGGAGTAGACAGTTATTTTGAATATAAAATGGCCCTAAACAACTTGGAACAAGGTATAGGAGGAAACGCCAGCCTCCTTCCAGAAACTAAACGGTCCATTATCTCCAAGATAAAGACTCCGAGGTCCTTACGAAAGAGGATCCGCCGCGATATTAGACGAGCAGATGGCGATGCGGTCAGATGTCGGGGGTAGCAGCTGCCAGCCTGGTTTCCAGTTCCATTCCCTTCATCATCTGGCCGATAAATAAAAAAAAGGGTCAGCGAAAAACAAGGAATTATATCGCTTAATTTACGAGCGCTATGGGGGAACTATAGAGTCGGCTTTTCCCTACTAGTCTTGTTTTCAAGGCAAGGTGATGGTAGCACCTGCAAGAATGCATCTATCCTGACCTGAAGGATGTAGTTCAGTCCTTCATAGTTCAGATCATAGTCAACACCACAAACAATAGTGGAACACACCTGGAATATAAAATCATTTCAAGCCCACTTCTCATGACCAGTAGTAGAATAGGCTATACCAATAACATTCGACACCGAATGGCTTTCGATGACTAATCATGAAATGCGATTCCAAGCTGTGAACAATTGTAATAACCCTAATAACATGCTGCGTTAAACTCTTAAACTAAAATAGTAATGTTCCGCTTACTTAGAAACAGATTTGCTTGCTACCAAGGGTTTCGTCATGACTAGCGAATCAAATTGAGCAAAGTAACTAATAGTTTTATTCTTCAACGACGTACAGTTCCACCGTATAAGCGGTTGTAGTACCTTCAAATATTATTACTTGTACTGCGGTAGCCATTAGAAAAGTACTTGTACAATGTAGATCAATATGAACATTAGTGTGTCAATGTGTACACTCAGTGGGCAGGGGGGAATCTGAACAGTTTTTTTGTAAACAGCGTAATGGAACTGATTTTTATTTTTATTTACATTTTGAGGTACAGCTATTAAAACAAAGATCTCAGATTTTTTTAAACAAATATTGTAAAATAAGGTATATATACACTTCATAAATTCATTAAGTGTTCATTTTAAACATATGAAGAAAAAAATGTAGATTTTCGTTTTGAAATCATTTGATTTCAATCACTTAACGTAAAAAAAAAAAAAAAATACTGAATACTTTATCTTAACTGTTTTGTTAGATAATATAAAACACACTTTTTTTTTATTTATTTATTATACCTGAGGTTTAATAACATTATTTTTATATTTTAGAAATTTATGTATTTATTTATTTTATTATTATTATTTTATTTTTCTAGATAACGTAACACACTATAAAAAAGGTGAAAAATGAAAAAGTTTCATTTTTTTAACGATTGAAATTTATCGTTCATTGAAAATATCTTAATAAACTAATTTTTAAAAATCAATACATAGTTGGTTCAAATGAACATTAAGATGATGATAAAAAACAGGGAAGTCACTTTTTGTTTTGTTTTTTTAATCGATTTACTACAATGGTTTCATAATGAAAATGTGCTACATGTTTATTAAATTTTCTTTACCCTTCAATTGCTAAGACAATAAAAATAAAACTACAAACTATAACAGACTGGATACAACCATCATAATTAGGGACAGGTTTTCTAATTTTTTTTCTATAGCTTCATCTAAATCTGGACAGAATATCTCGAACCATGAAAAGAGCTTACGATTAATACTAGTACTATATAGAAATCGCGCGTTTTAAGGTTACAGCATCAAAATCTCATATTTTGAGGAAGCACGAAATTGTATTATTTTTTTTAAAATATGAAATCGTTCTTTGAATTTACAAAGTTGCCTATGAATCATGAAAAACATCAACCTTACTAATAACATAAATGATTAGTCCTATTTTAACGCGATGTCCGGAAAATAGAAAAAAAAACCGAAATCCCTCTTTACTACTAAATCACAATTTGACGCTCACCGTAATAAAATTGACGTTTTAAAATTTCTAGAAAATAATAAAATCAAATTAATGTTTAAAAATTATTAAGATACGTTATTGTTCCGGATTTAATTAAATTGCTATATCAAATTAAAATATTAGAGATACAAGTAACGAGGAATTTCGGAATTCAGAAATATTAAATCCAATGTTTGGAGTTAATTAACGGACTAAAATACTTTCTACCTAACACCTCCCTTAAATAATCAAGTAAAATATTTCGTCCCTAAAGGGGGGTGGATCGATACCCTCTAAGGAAGGTGATGATGGGCAGACCTGTTTCAAGTAGGTATTTCATTACTTAATCATTTCTTACAACGAAATTTCATAATTACAAATTTTAATATTAAATATAATGTGTGTGATAGACACATAGTTATTTATATATATATATATATATAACTGGGTCAGAAACCCTTCAAACAATTGAGATAAATGGAAAATATATAATCTACTTTGAGACCTATAAAGAATAAGGTAAATAGTAATTGCTTTTTTCGAATTTAGTATTTTTATTATCTAAGTTATTATTTGTTTCCAACAAGGTTTCTTATCTCTTATATCTTGATCGGATAAGTATTCTGGTTCCATGGTATTGTCCTATTGTATGACAGTGTTCTGGAAAACGATTTTGTCCTCTAAGTTCTTATTAGTAAAGGCACTTAGGCTCCTTAAAGAAATTAATGTAGGAAGAATGTTATTTTCACAACTATTATAGCATTATTTTCTTAAAAGGTTTTATATCAGTGGTTTATTAAGTCATCATTTAGTCGTTTTTCCCCTGTTATTCCTTGATTATTTATAATTTCATTCAAGCGACAATTTATAATTTTCTACTATATCAAGTTATAGAATATATAAGGGTATAAACGATCTAAATTTGATAATATTTAACAAAATGTGCTTAATTATAGTGATTTTTTTTTTTAACTACATAATAAAAAGTTTTTATAATATTGTTAAGTTTTTCCAAATACAAATTTTAAAAAAGTAAATAAATTTAATCGATCCTATTTCAATAAAGAAATTTAATAAAACAAAAAACCAATAAACCTGCAGGAAAAGACAAATTTTCACAACTTTAATTAATAAAATATGGTATCTAAAAATTTGTGAAAAAAATTAATGTTTTTTTTTAATCAAAAAACAAAGTCGGTGTAAAGCCTAAGTTCCGTATCTGCAAAGTTTTCTTTGGTTTAGTTGCATTACAATGTGGTTTCCTATTCTCTCATTTATACTGAAAAGGCTAAAATGAATTACTGGCGGAATTTATTAAAATACAAAAGGATCCATTGACTTATACAGAAATTATAAATTAGCTGTTAACTAAAATCTGTAATAATAATAATAATTCAAATACAATGATATAATTTTAAGAAATTTTGAGATGTTGATTTGTTACAATATAATATTGCCTATAATAAATAGTTTTTATTGAATTTATTTTTTTAACAACTGTGAGGCCAATGGTACCCCCTAAAACTCTACAAGTATAATAATAATAATTGCTTAGACTCCGACATAGCCTTCGATAGGATAAATGATTGATAGTAGGCAATCTAAGTATGAAAGACCCCCCAGACTCCTCTACTACTTCACTAACTACACCCTACTGCGACTCCTTGTGCAAGGAAGATACCCCGGGCAAGTAGCCATTCCCCCCATCAATCCGGAGCTAATCTCTCCATTCAGCTGGGTTTCCCTCCGAGTTACTGCCACGTGCTGTCAACAGGGTCAAAGCTCCTATATAAAGATCGTCATTACCATCAAGGACTTTTTTTTTCTCTTCACATCCTGGAAAAGGATAATATATTCTTCGAGTTCCTTTTAGTGTCCACGCTTGAGGTAGTACTTATAATGCTGACTGGACAATCGGCGTTCAACTTCTCGGTATACACTGTATCATTACATAAAAACTTAATAACAGCGTAGGGCTCAAATTACATTTACAAATTATATTTGATTTATACAATAAGATTTCAAAATAACGGAAAATAATATTCGACTCCATATTCCAATGATGATAAAAAAAAAAAATTACTAATTATAAGCAATGAAGTGGAATAAAATTATAAACGGACGCTCATTCAGTAATTGACTCCACTTCATTTTATAATAACGGCATCGTTATAACAACCTCTACTCTTAAAAAAAAATGAAATTAAAACGATGAAAAGTAAAATTGCTGCACAAAGACTGAAAATCGTTTCGAACGATTAAAGCTCTTTTGGCATATATAACCTACTTCAGAAACAATTTCTGACAGAACAAAAAAGAGAAAAAAAAAATTGAGGTGAAATCGCAATACCTATATAATGGCTTACTATATATTCCATGTATCGGTAAGTCAAGTAATAAGTACTAGGGGCTCGTATTATTCTAATTATTTTATATCTCAATATCTCGGCGAAGTTTAACTATCTAAAGTATATCGTTGCAAAACTTATGAAATAAATTAACTGTTGTTATTTTTAATTATCAAGGTCGTACTATGAAAATTCAAATAGTTGTATGACTTTTTGAGTTTTTTTTTTTCTTTGACTGCACCCGGACCACCTTCCTTTTAATACAAGGCCAATCATAGATATTCCAGTATGTTCCAAAAACTTATAAAGTTAGAATCTCGCCCAAGGAATATTTCTAAACATTATGCATTTTCACTTGTTTATTTCACATTTATTTGTTTCAACTGTTCGTCCCCCCCCCAAAAAAAAAGGATAAAAGAACTAAAGCGATAAAAAAAAACACATATTCTGTTATTATATATTGTTACTTGTTATGCCTATGTAGTTTACCATTAAAAAAAAAATATCCGACCAGATTAGAATAAATATGCTGTGTAGTTAGCAACCCAATGAAGTTGGGCAGCACTTATTTGTTGTATTTAATAAAGTTTTTCTCCTTATTATAGTATATAAGCAAAATTTTCGAACAAATTGGTATCTATCTTTTGGAAGTTAATCATATATACCAAAAATTGTGACAAAAATTGAAATATATTTACTAACTCCAGAAATATGAGGAGAAGAAGGGGGAAGAGAAATCTGTTTTCTTGGAAATAAATATTAATTTTAAATAATAAAAAATAATAATATAGCTTTTTATAATAATTAAACTAGAATTTTTATTTTTTAAAATATATTTTTGAGATACTTTTTCAAAGAGAAATGTTAAGACTTAATTACGAGAAATAATGTTAAAAGTGCTTAGGAGTTGATAAAATTATCAACTAAAAATCTCATTTGAAAAATTAGTAGCGAAAATAGTAGTCAAAGTAAAAATAAAAGTAGTCTGCTAAGTGAAAGTTGTGTGATGTGCGCACCGCACCAAATTAATATAGTTAATAAAACCCGAAAACAAATAAGGTAAATTCCTTTTAAAACGTGAGCAGGATTTAATTTGTGACCATTTCTGTAAAATTCCACTTTCCCTCATACCTCCAAACTTGTCTACCTAACATTTACCTTAAAGCCGTACGTCAAATAATTACCATATTTGATTATGATATTATCTATATATTTATTCTGATGAATTATTTAAATACCTAACTTTATCTGATAAGACGTCTGTCGAAGGTTACAGTAGGCCCTATTAGGTAAGAGGTTGCATAAATATACATGCGAAAATAAAACAACACAAATGGATTTGCTATGAAAGTGAAAACACATGGTTAATAGCCATTAATATTTATCATGTTACCTTATACGTCGAAGCGATGGGGAAGTTCTCAAGAATGCGACCTGTATACCTGAGAATTTTTTTTTTTTTTTAAAAAGTAAAGGATACATTTCTTGAAAGAAGTCCAAGTGTGGGGGTTGAAGGATATCCAGTGCAGATAGTAGCTGTAACAGAAAAACAAAAACATAAGTTAAATGTTTATAAATAAAAAATATTTTTAAATTAGCAATGCTTAGTAACAAAAATAAAAAGATTAAATCAGATTTACCATAATTTAAATTTAATAAATTAACTAACTGTTTTCAGGAACCATTTTGGTAATTTTACACACAAACACATTTGATCCAAATTTGCTCTCAACATTTATTTTCAAAAACTCTCCAACGTTTCGGCCCTACGGCCATTTTCAAGGTGACAACGTATAAAAATTTGTTTTTATATTAATTACATAATTTCCTCACAACATACTAGTGTTTTTGACTATACCTTAATTATTGATGTCATTCTCTAAAATTTTCCTACAGGCTGTTTGCCCATGTCATATCTTTAAAACAAATTAAATATTATAACAGTTTCAAACATTGCTTTTAAATTGATTATTTACTTACAAAACTTTTTATATTTTAAACTTGAAACTGTTTCACATAAATTATTGTCTCTATTTATTCTTACTAACATCATTCGTAACAGAACCTTGATTATAAACAATAAATTAAAATTTAACGTTGGTTAAACTGTAAAAAAAAATAATTTTAGTGATAACAGAGTCCTAACCTGTTGAACGTAGGTTAGGTGTTAGTAATTAGGTTAGATGTTAGTAAGATTATTGACAGTATAGTAGCAAGAGACTATTGTTTATGTGAAAAATTTCAAGTTTAAAATATTAAAACATTTGTGTAATAAATTTAATAAATAATAAATTTAAAACCAATGTTTGATTATGGCATGATTTCAATATTTAATTTGTTTTAAAGATACGACTTGGGCAAAACTTAAAGAAAAAAAAACTGCAGGAAAAATTTTAAAGAATATGACATCAGTATTTAAGGTACAGTCAAAAACATTAATATGTTGTGAGGAAATTATTTAATTAATATAAGAACAAATTTTTTATATACTGTCTCCTTGAAAATGGCTTGGGGGCCAAAACGGAGAGTTTTTGGAAATAAATGTTGAGAGTAAATTTGGATCAAATATGTTTGTGTGAATTATAAACCACTCTCAAACAATCAACATAATAAATCATTAATCCATTTTGGTAATGTTCATTGTTAACAAATTATTTTAGGATTAATACTAAAAATATTTTATGCAATCAGATTCAATTTTAGTTTGCGTTAAAATATAGAGAAAGAAATGTTCGAGGTCGAAAAACTTTTCCAAAAAAGGAAAACTGCGATGGGAGACACAGATACAAGAGATCTAGATTTTCGAGAGTCTAGAAAGCGTGAAAGACTGTTAGATACGCTCTCTGCAATAACAGATACTGACCAAGACATAACGACAGCACAGGCACCGACATCAGGTCATTACCTAACTACAGGCTATTCCGACAATCGGACATCTTGCAACATATCAGAGAGAATAAAGGAAAGTAAAGAAAGAAAAACTAAGCATATAGTATATGTAATTATAAAACCAAGAAAAGCAACTACTATAAGTTCTGTTACAAAAAAACAATTATAAATTTAATAATCCTTTGACTGGAAGAATCTTAAGGTATTAACTTGATTTATTGAATGATAACACTTTCTTCCTTCTTACTGTATAATAATTTATTACTTATTACATAGCAACGTTTCGGGAGATTTCCCCCATCTTCAGGCTGCTGATAACAAAACTTATCTTTAACATATAATTATTCTCCCATAAGTCTTATTAGCTAATATCTTCTAAAATTATTGTCATAATGAGTAAAATTTTTTTCCAAATGTCCTACATTGCAGGAGAACAATTACCTTTCTGTAGAAAGGTAATTGTTCTCCTGCAATGTAGGACATTTGGAAAAAAATTTTACTCATTATGACAATAATTTTAGAAGATATTAGCTAATAAGACTTATGGGAGAATAATTATATGTTAAAGATAAGTTTTGTTATCAGCAGCCTGAAGATGGGGGAAATCTCCCGAAACGTTGCTATGTAATAAGTAATAAATTATTATACAGTAAGAAGGAAGAAAGTGTTATCATTCACTAAATCAAGTTAAAAACAATTATATAACTGGTTGAATGAAAACTAAATTATTTTATATGGCTCCTCTGGCCAATACATGAGGATTGTAGTAAGCAACGTCGGGCGTCCATTGTAGTAATTCTAGTAAAAAATGTTTAATTGCTTTCCCCATAAAGTTTATCAGGCTCCCTAAACTAGTATATAACTCACAGAGCTCAAATACAGAATTCCCACCAAGAGTCTGAAACCTTAATTAATTAAAACAAGGAAAGGTCACCTCCAATCACCAACGATTCAATCGAACATTACGTGCATTAGCAAAATCTTGCTGCTTTGAATGTGAGTGGTATTCCAAGGGCTTCACTGCACTCTCGAGAATATCATCCAAGTAGTTACTTGCTCAAGTTTTGGTACTGTATTCACAAAAATGAAGCTTTGTGGTACCGTCAACGGGGATTACATTACTTCACCTGGTGAAAAAAGTTTCATATTTGAAATTAAGCGTGTTTGCAAGATTGGAAAAGATGCAAAAATACATCTTCTCGATAAAGGTCGGTAGTTCGACAGTTTTCTTATGCTTTATGTTCAGGAGATAGACATTCCTTCCCTTTAAAAGGGAAGTAGAGGGAAAGCGAGAGGGTTTGACCATGCACTCCGATTTACGTATAGATTAACAGGAATCTTCGCATTGAAACCTAAACTCAAACAGAAGGCAGCCGATGGTTGGCTCCTACTTCTCTGTTACGCCTCTGGAGTTTATCATAAGACTCGCCATTTTGGCTTCACTTTTCTTGGAAGCTTACTCTTTCCATTACATTCCTTCCTAGAAGTTTCTGTTAGCGGGGTTATAGCTGCTTGAGTAATAGAGATAGAAAAAACAATCTTCTAAAGGTATTTCATAAATTTGAATTTCTTGAAAATTTAACATCTATCAATGTTTCAGATTAAGACAACAACTTTTTCTTTATCCCGGTCAAGCGTTACTATGAGAATAACTGACACTTCAGACTTCGGGTTTAAGTATACAACCTCCTATTTACACCACAAAGAAAAACAAAAAGAAAAATATAATTCAAATCAGAATTAAAAATAAAAATCATACATTTATGGAACTCCAGTTATCACAGAATCTATTCTACTATACAAGGCCAGGAACTAAATTTTATCTCCACAATACGTTCCTCCAAAACTTCTCCCAATTCAGGAATTCTAAAAGGATGGATAAAAGTAACCCTTGTTGACGGTACCATCACTGAGCCAGGAGATTGTAACCTCGTTTCACTCTCCAATCTTCTCTTGGGCTTCCCAGGAATTGTGTGCATATACTTTGTCATTCTGAAGTGAAAGCAGTTGACAATATCTACAGGAAGTACCATATGTTGAATTACTGGTGTTTATACGGCCAGAAATAGCCATTACATAAGCCATTAAATAACTTAATTTTTAATTTGTGTTATACACATAAACAAATTTTTATGTCAAAATATCATCCATGTCAATTTTTACTAACTTTTTCCTTCTAATAAAACCTATGGAAAAAAACGTGTAGGTTATATGGCAAAAAGTAATTTAGTTATGCCGCGCCGAAGAATAACATGATGAGAAGTCCTTAACGACCTATGATTTATAAACATGCACAAATCCATCATCTAATTCTTTGATTGTAACGAATGGAAAATCTTTCATTACTAAGCAAAAAACTCAAAGTTGATTAAGTTATCAATCATATCAGATAGGAATATGATTAATGATGCTAATGAAGTTCATACCAAAAGGGCATTCGTGCATAGGTGTATACATAATGCACATATAAAATAAACAAATAAGCTGAGCAGAAAAATATATAGATAATAAACAAAAAACAACTCCATTAGGTTTTTCTTGAAATATACTAAATATTTAAGGAAGAATAATAGCATGTAAGATTTATGGTATTAAGATATTTGGCATAATCATGCATGAGACAACTGAATTACTTTATCTCGTCAAGTTTTAGGCAAATAGGCAACATTAATTACGTGAATTATTTCTATCTTGTTTTTTTATGTGACGAATCCCTGCAAAGTGGGGAGCGTTGTTTAATAGTATATATTTTTATTTTATTGTTTTTAGACCTTTATTGACCGCCACTCGGACTTGTTTGTTTGTTTGTTTGTTTTTGTTTAGAGGCGCCAAACTTCATTGGTCATCAACGTCACTTATATATTATTTAATTTTGCTAATATTCGTTAAACTTTATTTATTTTTTAATTTGATTATTTATTATTTTATTTTTACTTTTTTTTTTCTTCCGATAAGTTATATTTTTGTCAGTAAATTTTGTGATTTTAAAAATTACCGCCACTCGGACTATCTTCCTACTTCATACGGTCAACTATCTTCTTCTAAACAGAAGATTATAAGTTTACTCTCTAAATAATACAATCATGTTTTAAGCTAAAGTTATATTTATAAAAAAAAAAAAGAAAAAAGAAAAGAGAGATGAGTGGAAGTGTAGCCACAAAAAATTAAATATTTAAAAACCCTGTTTTATTCGAGTTGGAGGTTTTTTATGATTACTATAAAATTTTCCGAAGTAGAGAATGTTAATTTAGACCCCTCAAATATGGGGAATAGTAATATAATAATCAAAAACGGTAAAGTTATCTAGGTAATCAAACATTGCCTTTATCAGCTGAAGGAAAGCACGGTACGATGTTTTCAACAATATTCTGCCAGCGATAACGGCTCGCCTCGATTACAGTTACGACTCAGCAGTTCCACGTGAAACAGTCCCAGGAGCTTTATCTCGTCGAGAAAGCATAACCACCGTCACTGATAGGATCTCTCCAGTCATTCAATTTGTCCTTCGGAGCGGTTTTATTGTTGGAAATTACAGCGACCTCAACGCAATTGCAGGCCCCGATAGAGTGCACCCGTGAGGACTGCAATAGCACCTGGAGGTTGGAGCGTCATAGGGAAGAAGAGGATTTAGCGGTTTACCTATTTGCCTTTAACGACATTAGATAAGACGCATGCGAGTCATCAAGGCAATCGATCATGTCCACCAGCTAGTACAATAGCCCAAGAGGAAAATATTTCAGCAGAATTATTAAGATTGTGGCGTTTATCTTCGTAGGAGTTGTGTAGTTGGTATAATAAATTGATTTTTAGATGTTTAGACAAAATTTCATTTGTAAAATTAAAATTCAGATAGTAATATCATAAAATCTACCTCTTAGAAGCATACTTGTTATTAACTACTTTATAGTACATTAAATTTTCTTTAATTTGATTGCTGGCAGACATCTGAACATCTAATAGTTCCTGAGATATTCATTTTGTATTGCCCTAACGATAGAATGAAAGGAGAGGAGTGCACCAATAAGGAATGATAAAAAAGTGAGTATGTAGATAT
Organism: Halyomorpha halys; assembly: GCF_000696795.3. NCBI lineage: Eukaryota > Metazoa > Arthropoda > Insecta > Hemiptera > Pentatomidae > Halyomorpha > Halyomorpha halys. The sequence continues at coordinate 2,356,786 of NW_027107309.1, read as the reverse complement.
AACATAATTTCCGTTATGAAATTCAAATTTTTGACTGATTAAGAGAAGAATATAATTGAATGAATTGCAATACACCTAAATGAAGATTATTATTATGGTGGATTATTGTTGTATCTAGGTTATTAAAGTACATGAATATGGGACAACAGTCCCGAAACGTTGTGCTACAACATGTTAATTTAAAATAAATTACATTCAAATTGAAAGATTTTTAACCTCAAAAAATTTTTATTGCAAAAAAAACCATCATTTTGTATTGTCCTAACTATTTTGTTATGTATTTTGTTATGTTATTATCAATTTTGTTTAGTGATTATACGTAGTTTTCATTAAATTAATAAAAATCAAGATACAATAACTAAGAATACTGTAAACAGGGTAGGAATATAAGATGAAATATTATCTAGGATTATAATAGTTTGGTTGTGGTTATAGTTTAGTTTATGACTGTAACTGTAATAGTATAGCCCGATTATAGGTTCCCATTATATTTTATGTCATCATACATTCCTACACTGTTTAGAATACTCTTAGTTTCCATATCTGATTTAAATCCTGCAAAGTGGCACAAAACAATGGTGCATAATAAATAGTTTTGCACTATTTGATGTACTTAATTAACCACAATCTTCCCAATTACATACGGCCAATTAGTAATCTTCTTAAAATCATTATATCGCCATTCATTAACCATAAACATTTCTCAAAATATTTGGAAGTTCCTAGTATCCTCTCTTAGTTCTTCCAACATAAACTTGTTTGCCCTATGGCTTGGTCTAAGGAGGGTTTTCTGCTGGGCTAGAGACGAAGTTAAAGAAATATATAAATTTGTCATTAAATATATCTTCATGTTCACAGCGCTCTGGTGTCTCCTTTTGGTATACGGGAGTAAAGTAACTTTACACTACTTTCCAACGAGTATACTTCCATGGTGTCATTTTTTAAAGTTCTTTTCATGTCCTTAGAACTAAAAAACCTCTCTTAAGATATTCACTTTGTGTTCCTCAAACCACTCTCTAAATAAAAGATTTCAAGCTATTAATTTATAAATACCCTCTTGGAGAACCACCTCTCCAGTAAATCCTTTGTCATTCCTGCTAACTCCTTTTGGAATTCTTTACCCATCTCTATTTATCGATCCTTCTCTCCTCTTCCCTTTTAACATCAATTACTTCACTTGGTTCGTGTTCAAAAATGCGCATCAATTTAAAAAAAAAACAACAATAATGTACTATTCTGTCTTTCCATGTTAATTTAAAACATTTTTGAACCTTACTATCTCAGTTTTAAGATTCATAGGCACAGTTGTTCTATTGTTATAGAATTAGAAAAATTTGAAATTTTATTGAGCTATATCCGCTCTTTTTTGAATGACAGGTGTTAAAGCCCCATAAATGGGATAAAAAATAGAAAACAAGTACTTTTCATATTGTATAACAAGTTAGGTTAAGACAACTTTTTCCAAAATCTTTTTTTTTTTCTCCCTCTATAAGAAGTCAATTATGTATTTTCTTAAATCCATGACGTGAAATCCGCCACTCCCGCCCTCCGTGGCAGCCTTAAATATCTGACTTTCAAACATCAAACAAACAGTTACTACGAGTAGGTTGGTCGAAGTACGACATGTCACAATCTCACAAGAGGAGATCACAACAAAAAAAAGGACATCCTACAAGACTACACTGTATAGGAAAAGTTTTGAGAACAAATTTATTTCAACTAAACTACAGATTCAAATGGACCATAAATATTATATTTTCGCTTTCATCAATATATAAAAGATACTCATTTTTCGTCATATCTTTATGACTACTTCCTGTATACGCGACGTATTTGAAATCGAAATAAAGCCGTTAAACGGTTTGCCGGCTACCTCCTCCCAACTTCTCCACGCTTCCGCTTCATTGTTGCCTTCTGTTCAACCGTTTGCTTTGAACAGGTAGGTTGTCCTTACTTGTTCTTTGCTCATTTATTATCATTATTATTATTATTTTTTATTTATAATTATTCTTTCATGACGTTTATTTAATCTCTACTTTCTTTTTTTCCCCCCTTCTCCATATTGTTTTTGTATTATGTACATCTCCTGAACTGTATATTTTACGTATTTTTAAAAATTTTTACTCTTGCCATTGTTACTTATTTTTATTCTTATCATTGTATCTTATCTTTGTATTTTTATTCTTATCTTTGTATTTTTATTCTTATCATTATATCTTATCATTGTATCATTTTGTATCTTTTTAGCCCAGATGAAGCCCTCCAAAGTATGGCGAAACGTCGGAAAATAAATAGTTGTAAACTATTTTTGTTTCTTTTTGACCGCAACCCTGACCATCTTCTTATATATAAAAGATACTATTATTAAAGTACAGTAAATCCCATTTTAATGAGTTTGAAGGATAACAGATAGCTATTCGATCACGTAAGGTTAAATTTAACAAGTCGACGTTATATAAGGAAACTAACTTTCCCTTCATCCTCTTCTTCACGTCATGCTCTGCTTCCTTGCTCAAGCGCTTCGACCTCGTACAGGAGATGCTTTCAATAGCGCAGTAAAACATAAAGTGCTGAGAAAAAATTAAGATCGATGAAATAGAATGAAATGTGATTTTATATTACTAAAATTTTTATTTTATTTTTATTAAATTTATTTATTGATAATTACAACTGTACATAAATACATCAAGTAAATTTGAGGAAATCATAATGATATGGTACAAGCATGTAGAGAAACTACCCAATGGTAGCACTCTAAAAACATTTTTACAATATAAGGTCTCGAGGCCATCTTCTTTTCAGACGCCTCGGAGGATTGTCCGAAATAAAAGAGGAAGCAAGATCAGAAACTAATGGGTTTGAGTGGTTAGGGAGTTTGTAATGGAAGGATTGATATCTGTTTCGGGCTAGATCGGTTACAAATGGAATATTGAGGTCTTTGTGGATAATACTAAAAATTTAAATATCGTTTACACAATAATTAAATCCTGAGTCTATTTTTTTAAATTGTTCTATTTAATTGATGCCAAGCAAATTTAAGTTATTAAAATATATTAATATCTTTTAAAATTCCCGCTTATTATTGTATAGCTTCAATGTATGAAATAATACCAATTGACAACCACGTTACAATTTTATTTATTTCTGGGAGGAGAATACAAAGTTTTACAAAAGTCGTTAATCAAAGCTTAATTGCAATATCCAATTGCATATTTTGTCATAAAACAATAACTTAGTAAAAAAATTCTTAAAAATTAATTTTAATAAAATATAATAACGTTTAATTATTTATTAATTAAATATTAAGTTGGAAACATGTAAGCAAGATTTCCATACAACTCATCAAATCAGTAACTAATAATATAAAAGTTGATTACGTATATTTAAAAATCCTTGAAAACAAATAAATAAATTTTAAAAATGGTACTCATTAAAAGATGTTAAATTTTTGAGATTAAGTAATAAAAGAAAATAATATGATGAAGGTATTCCAGACGATTAATTTTATTTTAATTATTTATCTTTGATTTTTATTATCTAGGTTGTTTACTTATTTTTTATAAATTATTTAATTTATAAATATATTTATTTTGATTAATGTTGTATCCGTATTATAATATTTATTTTTATGAATATTGTAATAACTTCTTTTTATTATTATAATTATCATTTATTTATGTTTTTTTATCATTAATAAGCATGTTAAAATACTTAAGACTTACGGTTTGATATATTGCATTAAACATTAATTAAATTGTATAAATATATTTACCAACTTTTCAGTCTCTGCTAGGCTTCATTCGTGGTAATGAGAACAAGATATAATGGTAATGTGTTTGTATCTTGGTAGCTCTACACAAACATCGGTTACTAATAAACACTTTTTCTGCTATTTTTGTACCTTTCTTGGCCTCATGTTCCTACAGACAGCTTATATCAATCAAAGTTTTTACTACTCCCAAAAAACAATATCAGATCAAAAAAAAATAATAAAAAAAGAACGACTTTCTCTATCATTATTTTATTTAACATTTCACGAAAGAAATCAGTAAGAAATATTTGTATATATCTCTATATAATTAAAAAAAAAATCTGATGAAAAAGGCATTGAAATATTCATAAGGCAGGGAGATTCGGCCATTGTTGGATGAAAATGGAGGCAATGCTGGGCTATCAATGATTCAGATATCCCCTCTCTCTTCACCGCTGTAACACCACTCTATAAACGACTTTTCACAAATCCTCATCCAATTTCTTCGTAATTCCCAATAATCACGGAATTCATATGAATCAGTTTCGAATCAGCACCGAGCTACAACCGGGATCAGCAGTACTACAGCACTAGTAATAATAAAATTGAAATATTACTGGAATAATTCATTAAGATTTAATCCACGAATAATCAATTATTTATTATTTCCTTAGGTTATTAGAAAGTCTCATGTTATAATAATAATTTAAGATTTTTTTTGTGTATTAACAGAACATGGCATAATTCTATGATTAATTAAAACTACTCTTTTCAGAATTATCGAATCAACCAAAATTTAAAGGGTTTTTTTTTATTACATAGTTTTATATTTGAAAGTGTAGGCTTAATGAGGTTCAAAAAGTTTTTTTCTATAATATTTGTAATAAATATTTAATAATAAAAAATGAATTCCACAAAAAAAAAAAAACACGATATAGTTGTATATAGTAAAAAATATATGTATAAATACAGCATGGAATCTAGAATAAAGATTGCCTTTGATAACCGAAATCAGCAGATAATCCACATGTAATAATACCTCGTAAGTCAGATAAAATTAATTAGTCCTTACAACTACATATTTAATCTTACTACCGCCTAAAAAACTTAATAAAAATAATTCTGCAAGAAAAAAAATTTATATAAATGTCTTTCAAAGGATTGCTGAAATGAAATGTCGTTGAAGTGATTTAACAATTTAATTTTTTTTTTAAATGGTGTAAATATGATATTGTTCATGTTTACGGACACAATAGATGATTGTGCGCAGAATAATAATTGTTCAAGATGATTTATTTTGCTTACTTATTTTCATTTTTATTTACCTCAGTTGTTTACTTACTTTACAATTATTTCACTCATTTCATCATTATAAAACAATCCAAATGTTTTAAAAAATGATTTGGCTAATTTACTCTTTTATGATAAAATATAAAGGTAAGTAAATTTAATACTGTATCTATGACTAAAGAATGACTTTATGGAAAGCAATGCATAACTCTAACTAGAAATAAATTATCAATTAGTACATTACGTGGCACTTGTAAACGCCATGATATACCATTAGTCATTTTGTTTTATATTTTTTTTTATTATTATTTATTTACTTTTATTTATTTATTTTTTAATTTAATATATAATATGGTAAGGTTGATTAAGTTTAGCCTTAATACTGACTGCAATTGAGAGTTGAAGACTATATAATTTTAATAAATAAAAATAAAAAGGAAATGAATAACAAATATATTATATTATATTGTTCTTATAATTCATTTTATTCACTTATATTTATTAATCTAAGGTTTTTATACACTTTTCCATTTACTGTTTCATTGTAAACTTTCACTTCACATTGTTTAAATAAACTAATTTCACTTTACATTTTTCATGTTACTTCTGTTGTCTTGACTATTACTTTTATGAATGTAGATAAATTATTTTCACGATCTATACAAAAAACAGTTGCCATCATTGTCTAATTATTATTGTTATTATATCTATGTTATATTCATTTCATTATCCTGACTATATTTTCTATCGGTATATATTATTAGTTACGTAATTTATCATTTAATTTATATTTAGTTTTTCTAAAATTATAATATTATTGTACTTATTATTATCATATTTTTATATATTTCTTGTATTATTGTCATGTTTCGTCATATTTGTATGCCTTTTTTCTGTATTTGAAATAGAAATAAAACCGTTAACGGCCACCTCCCCTCTACTCCCGCACTGTTGAATAGGTAGGTGGTCCTGATCTATTCTTTACACATTTATTATTATCATTATTAATTTTATTTTTATTTATTCTTTCACGACCTTTATTTTATCTCAACTTAGTTCTTTATTTTCTGTCTTTTTAGTATGTTACATTTTGTTTTCCCATATCAACTTATCTGTTTTGAGGTTAATTGCGTCTCCTATACCTTTTAACTTTATATTTATATTAATACTGTTTTATTTTCCTCCTTTTATTTGTATATAATTTCTATTAACTCATTTTTTACATAATATTAACCCTACCTTAATTTACCTGTTTGTATCTTATTATCTATTTCAAAATGTTCTTAGTTGTTTTTATATCCTTTTAGCCCTGTTGAAGCCCTACAAAGTGGGACGAAACGGAGCATAATAAATAGTTGTAAACTATTTTTGTTCTTTTTACCCCAATCTTGACCGTCTTCATATTTGAATAGCAAATAACTTTTTTATTGTTATAAACCACATTATTTTATAATCTGAGATTTATATATTCCATAAAAAGTTCTGCCAGTTAGCAACGGATCATCAAGTTGCAGTAAATAATGAAGGAGGCCACTCATACGTTCCAGTGCCACTTCATGACTTGGCTCTTCTTTGCCCTGCAGTGGATCTATTGTCTCGGCGGCTCTAGCTTTGTTGACAATTGGCTCATTAGTAAAGACTTCAAAGCCAGCATCATTATCGCAGTTAATCCAATTAATGATGTTGTTTACGTCATAGCTTTCCCTCCAGGAAAATTTCTCACTAATTCGGCTAATTTAGCATCATCCTGCCATACGCTAAGATGGTTCTCATTTCACTTTAAATAATCCTACAACACTTGGCAGTAGTTATCTCCAGGGCTTCCAGAGAGTTGATGGTTTAATTGATTGCAACTGCGTGGCAATTTCATACTACAACTACCCAACGTTTTAAATTATTTTCAAAAACCATAAAAGTCGAATCTAACTTTTCTTTAGATGATTATTTAAAAATCTGAGATAATCGACAAAAAAATAATCGTAAGTTGATCCTAAATTTAATCAAACTAGATAAAAATACATCGGCGTGTAACGTATCAACAATCAATAACAAATAAATTATCTTACATTATAATTGTTTTTATAAAATGGCTAGGTATAAAAAAAAAAGTTTTGAATTTATATTTAGCTGATTTAATGAAGATTTTAAAATTGACTATTAACAATAATAATTTCAGTTAATATTTTTGTTTTTAGCATTTTACACAGTTATTGCCGATTTTAACTCAGTTTATATTATTATTATTTTCGGCAATTTAGATTTTACCGAAAAAAGTTATAGTTTTCATGATAAATTCATTACTAAAAGTTAATAATCTAATATATGTTATACTTGGAGAGATTTTCTGCTTGTATAAAGTAAATAATGTACGAATAAAAATAAAATTATTGTATCCATAATTGCAGAAATAAAAATAAAATCACTGTATAAATAAAATAATAAATTTATACTTTTTTAAAATTTATTTTACAAAATATAGGTCACGTACAATTCAAACCATCAAGTATCTAAAGTTGGAGGGCAGTACTAATACTAAGATCGTGAAGCAGAGACTTTACTATAAAGAAAAGTCAAAAAAAGTACAAGCAAGTGGACATTTTACGATACAGCGGTACAAAAGTTACGGTTTTATGATATATTCAGATTTTTATAATTCGATTGTTCCAAAATCCTTTTTCGGACTTGAATGGAATGGAAATTTCTATGACTTAACACTTAGCTTAAAAGCTATTTTTGTCTAAAAAAAAAAAAAACTTTTTTTTAATGCATTATTTATGCAATTATTTACCAGTGAATATCATTCACTGCCCGCATGATCAATTTTCCTGGAGAGACTGGTAGTACCTGTAGAGTACGATAAAACAAGGTCAAGAATTGTATCTAATTAAGTTTAGCAAGTTGGAAATTGCGTATATCATTTTATTATGTAGTAATATATTAATAATAATATAAGTGGTAATGTAGTAACTAAGAAGACGTCCGATTTGAGCGTTAAAAGATATCTGAAGAATATTTTCCTTAAATTTACAAAATTAGTACCCAAGTATTGGTCGATGTGCGACATGGCTCAACTCCATTTTTGTGTTTTTCCGGGATTTATCTGTATTAAAAAAAAAAGAAAATGTAAAAAAAACACGATATTACTACTGACAAAACTCTGCTACTCGCATTTCTCCTTTTAATAATAATAATAATGAACCCGAAGGTTCGATGCCGGTATCAACAATCGCTCTCTACACACAAACAAGCCCCTCCAAACCTCTACTAAATCAGTTTTAACGCAATCCTCCCATCTACGTTTCGTTCAACCCCTCAGTTAAGTGCTTATTAACATTTTAAGGATCCGCTCGTTACTAAGCTCTACAACCTTACAGATCCATCTTATACGCCCCAATGCTATAACTTAAATTATATTTACCAGGTGCAGTTCCCTTAATTCAGTGTTGTGAAGCTTTCTAAATTCTCCTGTTAATTCATCCTATTTCAGCCCGAATATTTCATTTAATTATATTATGTTAGGTTACGTTTGACATCCATAGAGAACAGTGGAAGGATAATAATTTTGTAAATTCTAATTTTTCAATTTTTGGATAGAAAGCGCGAGCTAAGCAGTTTTAAAATTGAAAAATAACAAGCATTTTCCGCCTTTAAACTAGCTTTTATTTCCCCATCAATTTCTTTTTTTCTAGTTAACTTAGAACCTAAATACTTAAACCTATCTACCTGTTCAAACGTATTTGCTCCTACGTATATCACTGAAATTGCTGCCGGTTCTACTGCTAACCACATATTTTCTTTTATCCGTATTTATTTCAAGACCTAGTCATTTTATCCTTTTACTATCAACAAATGAAACATCACAATATATAATGGATAACCGGGTCAGGTAGAAATTCCCAACCGCATTGAACCAATTCTTAACCACAATTATTTCACTCAACGTTACTAACCATACAAAGAATGTAATATACGATTTTTATTAATAAACTTTATCATTAATAATTAAAACGACCTTACTGGACCACTATGTTTAATCAAAATCAAATCATTAAAACATGTCTAATTTTACAAACATATTACACTGAAATATTATATTCAACACATTCAATTAGTAACCTTTGTTGAAATTGAAAAACGATCACAGTTACCGGACGAGGCCGGTCGAGATAAGTAATTAATGATAAAAGTTATTCGAGAATAAACTTGGAAAATTAGCCGGACCGATGATTAATTTCTAAAAAGCAGTTTTTCATTTTCCAACTTTTAAATCTACTGGAAGTATAATCACTAATGCAACGCCGGGCCTGCTATCAATCTTGTCGTCACTTCGGGGATTAAAATATCATGTTAAGACTTATTTTGTCGTTTAAAAAAATATTTGTATTTATGTAACAAACGATATATCAAATAATAATTATCACTATTATAACTAAATAGCATTTAATTAATTAATTAAAATAGCACCTAAAAATTAAGCAAATAAATAAATAAAATATTTTTTTTTATACAAATATCAAATTTACATTGACTAAAATCTAAAAATTTCAGTTATTTTCCTAACCAAAAAAATAAGATTTCTTTAATAGAAATTAATCAACTACTAAATAAGAGAACAAGAAAAAACAAACAAAAAAAAAATCTTCCAAATGCAAATGTATCTCAAATTTATGTAGTATTACGTCCTCAGAATCTTTAACTTTTTTAATATAAATCCGTCTCTTATTTTCCCGTAATTTTATTTTATGGAATTTCGAGTTAAATGATTATCGTTTATAAAATCCAGTTTTTGAAACATAAATGTATTCAGGAAAATACTTTTTCGTAAAGGTAAGAAAAATTAGTGAATGGAATTCGATAGAATTTATACTAAACCAAGTTTACATTTAACTTTCCTTCAACTTAGACGGTATATGATTAAGTTGATACTAGACCTATGTTACGGTATATCTTAACTTGCAGCCAAATATGAGCTAACATGGACCGACCGTTTTCAAAAATTAGAAGAAAAATACGCTAACGCATTCATAGGATAAAATAGTGGAAAGTACCTGATAACATCTACATCGAACCATCTAGATAACGAAAAAATTTCGCAATATTTCTAAAAAGTAAATATGATTTTAATGTTATAAATGGTAGATTCCCACATGTTTGTATCATGTCATTATATCACTCACAGTAAATTTACTTGATGTATATATTTTTATACAGTTGTAAATAACAATAAATAAATTATTTTTTAAAAAATGTTATAAATCAACAGTCAATAGGTATAGTTTTGTTAAATTTATAACATATTTAAAAATTATTATGGGAGCATCTCATGTCAACAAGTTAAATGTTTATTGACAATATTGAATTGTATGTTGATATATTTTTAATTTGCCAAGAAAAGGGTCACACACAAGTTCGGAGGCAGGGTGTACTCCAGGAGGACTCCAGAAACCATAGGAGTAAACTCACAGCTATAGCGTAACAGAAAACAACTTTCAGCCCAGCCGTATTCGAACTAGGGATGGGATATCGAAAGAAAAATATCGATATCGGTATCGATATCGATATCGGATAGCAATATCGATATCGATATTATATCGGACCTAAAATATCGATATTTTAAAATATCGA
>NW_027107309.1:2323464-2342649 GCF_000696795.3 Halyomorpha halys | reverse complement strand
GAAACCGATATTCCGATATTATCGGAGAGAAATATCGATATTCCGATATTATCGGTTACTGAATATCGATATTAAAATATCGGATATCGGAGACAAAATATCGATATTTCGATAATATCGATATCGATATCCCATCCCTAATTCGAACTTGGGTACTTGGAGTTAGTAACCACGGGCCTTACTCCGGAGCTATCGTGATCTCCTTTTGAAAAAAAAACTACTCAAATATATCAATTCGGAAAAATTAAATGTAATGAATTTATGTCTTTAGCAACATGTACTTCGATAAGGATCATCTAATCAGCGTCTAACATTATGTTTGAAATCAGTTTTTAAACTTCTCATTATTATATAGTGAAGAATTAGAAATAAAGGCTTCAGTGTTAATTTTAATCTTCGGAAATAGCATTTTGGTCTTATTGGACTCACTTTCATCAGAATGTTTCATACGCGTTGGATCTAAAACATTTTTAACTTGAATTTGAAATAAAAAAAGTTATGGTACTGTTGGACAATGGTAGTAAGTGAGTAATTTTTTGCTAACGGCTGGGTAGTAAAGAAGGTGATTCTGTTCTGAAAGCCAGTTATCCTGTGAGAAGATTCTAGTATCATGGCTGAGCTGAAAGACTACATTTCTATTTTAAGTCCTCCGAAGGAGTTTGGAGTGAAAAGGTGTTTACGAGTATAGTGGTTTAGGATACTACACAACTATCGATATTACACAAGTATAGTTGTATACTTGTACACCTTTTCTCTTAGCAACTTATTATGAAGTAATAGTTTTTCAAGATTTTTCTCGTCAATCAAGAACTATAGTAAACCACCTATGAACTTACTAAGCAATAAAAGTTGTTAATCTATTTATTTTCTAAAATAAAATCGATAATACATCTACAGTAGCTCATAATTGTTAGAGCTGGTTAGGTAATCGGTCCAGTAGTCGTGTTCTATTAACAATTTATGAGCTTTACCCTCGACCGTTCCAGGAGGCTATAGAGGTCTACTCCATGAATAAGATATACTTTGATAGGCAAAACTTCCCAGTAGGTTACTCTTTTATTCCATTCAAAGCCTCATACTATTTATTAATTATAAATACGATAACTCAGGGAAAGTTGGATAATTCATGACCTATTCTGGAATTTATTACAAAAATATCGATAAGGCTTAATAAACCTGAACCTGGTGGAATGAACAGCAAGTAGTGCAAGCCAAATAAAGTGAGCTGTTACTTTTAACAGCAACTTTCATTGCAGTTACTATTAACAGTTCATAAAAGTTTTAAAGATCGAACCCTGCAGTTATTGATATTTTTATACCTAAATATCCAATAAAAACTGTTATAACTATTTTTAGATTTTCTTCAGGTAAATAAATTTATTTACTACTATTAATCTAATACAAACAACTAACAAGAGTTATATTAAACCGAAAAACAAATAGTGATAATTTACTACTCTTCAATATCATTCAAATAAGTGTTTTAAATAAGCAAATCTTCACTATTAGTAAAATGCAAATTGATTTAAAAAAAAAAAAAAAAGAACCCTAGACCTATTCCGAAAGCAAAAGAAGTGTTTTGAACTTTTCTCTCTGTAGTCAACCCAAACGGTGTCGGGACTGCCGCCTGGGCGGGTTGACTCATATTTCATGACGGTCCTAAGAAATGAAAATTCAATCCTAGCACCCTGGTTAGAAGTAGATTACCTCCAGGATAATCTCTCCGCGTTACACAATCACCAAATATAGGGTAAAAAAAAAAAAAACGATATGAAGTTCTCCCACTTGTCTCCTGGTCGTCTACGTAGTCGTATTCCATTTCCTTTGTTTTTGCTTTTCAAATTTTTTTTTTTTGGAGGAAACTTGATAGGCATTGTTTTTGCATAGCCGAACCACATTATTTTTCATAAATATTTTCCTTTAGCGGTTTCTGTCCTACCTCTCTCTTATTCTTTTATTTTTTTCATTCTTAAACATAATCATCCAGAGAGCGTTCTGAAATGTCATTTCTGTGGCTTTTACACGACTTTAGAATACTTTGAACTGCATATAGTTATCTTCAATTCCCTTTTATAAATTTGCTGCATTCATTATATGCCGGTTCATCTCGGCATTCAACATGCTTTACTAATTCTAATTTATTACTAATTCTGATTTCTAGGTATTGGTAAATATCACCCAGTTCAAGACCTAGGCAACTACAATTCACAGTTCCTTGCTCCTTACAATCACTTATTGCACCAGTCATGTACTTAGGTCTGGTTAATCGTTCGTATACTGAAGAAGCTCAGCGCTTCTTACGAGGATCCTCTCCTTTTTGTAAGCATGAGAATGTCACTAGATTTTGAATATGAACAGGATTTTCATGTATTTTACAATAACGTATTGTATATAAACATATGTTATAAATGAGTAGATATAAATTTTTTCTTTATGGTATTGATATAGTGCATTTAATGAAGTGATAAACACGTATTTTTATTTTACTAAAAATCGAAAAAAAAAAAATTAAATATACTGCAGCGTCGCGGAGAACTATTCATAAAAAAAAAAAAAAAAGAAATATTACTCACTTGCATTTTTTACTTTCAGATACTTTTCGCAGTGAATATGAAATCCAATATCATCGCTGAGCTATACTCTCTAATGAGATTTTTCAAGTACGGTGAAAAAGAGATTTTTTAAATTTTAAAATGGGATTAGGAATTTCATCTGCCTTACCGCAGGATGAGGAGAAAGGGCAAAGAGGTTCCTGAAGGAAGAAAAAAGTTTACAATATCCCTGTCCCGAAAGTAATAAGGACCTAAAATTTAGCCCGGAGCTCTTCCTTCTCTTTTTAAACAGAAATTTAAGGGCAGTTGTTTTCCACTCTCTTATATCTCCGCAGCCATTCTCGAGAATAATTCATTTTGAAATTGCCTTATTTCGAGAAGAAGGTCAGAGATCTAACATATTATGTTTTTCATATCGGATATATTACATACCACTACATGCCGATTTATATACCCTAAAATACATTCAAACTAGCATGGGAACATGAGTCAAAAAGTAAAACCTTGAAATATCAATAGGAATAAAAAATATTATAAGAAAATAATATAAAAAACTTAAAAAATAAATTTTATTTTTTAGTAATAATTAAATTATTTTTTATTATCTAAGAACTTATTCAGTAGTCACCCAAACTATAAATGTAATTTGTATATGTTAAGGATACAAAAGATATCATAAAAAATTACGATACACAAAATGTATAATACAATAATTTTGTAATATTACTTTCTCTTACCTAAATATGAAATGTAGGTATAATATGGAGAACCACAAGGTTCCCCGAGTGTAAATAACAAATTTTCACATAATGGTTAGTACATAAAAAGGGAAAATAGCACGAATCTGAAATTATGTATTTAAGACGGGTTAAGTACCTAAAGTGTTGTACCAACACTGCCAATTATAGGTAGGGAGAATAAAAAATGGGGGCTATTTCAAAACATTAAAAATAAATAAATTTATGATTCGGAGCTGTATATAATTAAAACAACCGACTGTACCAGAAAACCTAAGAGAGCATCATTTGAAGTAGTGTAAATTTTCTAAAATATAAGCCCTAATAGAGTTATTTACGTTAATGGTTCTTGAGATATAGCTTTTTAAAAAGCAGCGTTTCATAAAAATGTACTGAAAGATTAGTAGTTAGTTAATTTATTTTGAGAAATCTATATCTCAGGAACTATGTGACGTATAGATGTCTATTAGTACTCAAATTAAATCTAGTTTAATGGACTATAGCAGTTTATCAAGTTTATCATCGTAGTAGTAGTATTTTTCATGATATTTGCTAAAATAAATTGATTTATAGTTGTTCGCACAAATTTCCATGTGCCAAATTTACATTCATATGCAAATATCATAAATAATACTACCTCTACGAAGATAAGTGTCATAAATTACTTTACAGTAAATTAAATTTTCTTTATTTTGAGTTTTGTCAAACATACATTCGTCTTATTGTTCTTGAGATATATTTTTTTCAAAAAACAAACATTTTATTCGAACAACTAGAAATTAACATTTTGAGAATTTATTTTGTCAAATATCATAGCAACTACTACTCCTACAAAGATATAAGTAATAAACTATTTTATAGTAAATTTAACTAGCTTTAATTTGAGTGCTGGCAGACATTTGTACCTTTTATGATTTATGAAATGAAGTTTTTCATAAATCAAACCTATCGTCCGGAAAAACTATAAATCAATTTTTTTTTTGGAAATATCATCAAAACTACTATTCCTACAAAGATAAAGGTCAAAAACTGCTTTATAATATATTAAACTAAATTTAATTTTAGTGCTAATAGTTAATAATATGTCACATAGCTCCTGAGATATATATTTCTCATAATAAATTAATTAACTACTAATCTTTCATTACATTTTTATGAAATGCTGCTTTTTAAAAAACTATATTTCAAGAACCATTGAACGTAAATACATCTATTAGGGCTTATATTTTAGAAAATTTACACTACTTTAAATGATCTCTTAAATTTTCTAGTGCAGTTTTAATGATATACAGCTACGAATGAAAATTGTTTTTTTTAATGTTTTGAAACAGCCACCATTTTTTATTCTCCCTACCTATACTTCGCAGACTCATAAATTTCGACAAGTAACTATATATAGTTTTCATTTAAGTTATCAAACATTAGGGTTAAATAACTGCCTTTTTTTCTTCCCGGCTCTTGTGCTATAAGTATTGCGATTTCGGAGCTGTGTAGGAGAATTTAAAATTTACATGATATTTCAAATTCAAAATACAGCTAATGATTTCTATGCGTTTACGCTCGGATGATCTTTTCATGACTGTCAAGGGGGGCCCTGGTTCTAGTTAAAACGCTTTACAATGCAACATATAGGAGGATGTTGGTACCGTGTGGGTCCCGCATGGGGGTACCATATTAGAACCCACATCATCCCAAGGTTCATCACATCCTTTGTTCTCAATTCTATTTTTTATTGTACAATAGTTCCCCTACCGGCTGCCTGCTTCTTCTATACAATTTATTGAGTGTGTTATTTTATAGTTACAGCCGAAGTATCACCTGGAGGAATAAAAATTGTAAAAGTTTATATAGCCGATAGGTTACCTATTTATTTTAGGTCGAATTATACTTTGATTTATTTTATTTTCTTTTGTATTAAAATTAATTAGTACAATTCAGTTTTTGTTTTAATAACCAAGTTATGTTACATCTGAATTTCATGAATTAAGATCATAATTCTTATTCATCTCAGATATATTACATCTCAATTTTCTTCAATTCCTATGTTATAACCATATTAATTTCTAAAAGACCCTAAAGAATTTAACAAAATATAGTGATCATTTTAATTTTAAGAATTTATAGGTCATAAACTGGATTATTATTCTCAACAAAAAGAATCATTGGAAATCCCACTTCAATAATTTAGCATGTGATAATTCCACAATTAAAGGTAGGCGGATGGAGAGCTCGATTTAAAAATTAATTTTTTCCATTTTCAACCACTATTCATTTTGCACCGGAATCATGAAATATTTGTGGCAAGAGAGAAATGCTTTATTTATTGCTTATGCTGCCCAAATACATGGGGTTGCTACAATACACAGCATACTTTTACAATCAATACTCGTCTAAACACTAAATACAAATAAATTTTATATTATACAAATATTTTTTTTTCTGTTTAACAATTTCATTCCATTAGACAATTTTAGACTCTCCGGTGATCTCCGCTACCCACGTCCGATCCGTTAAACAAATTAAACGAATTTATTATTAGGCAGCAATGTAAAACTAAAACCAAAGACTAAAATAGTCACCGCAGTAGATCAGTTTACAAAAAAAATAAAATAATAAATTTAAAAAAAGCTAATATTTAGATTTAGAAAAAACAAAACAAAAAGTTAGTTAAAGAGAATATTTCAATGAATCGATAAGTTAAAAGAAATTATATACTTTTTATATAAAACTTCTCAAATATGATAATTTTGTGCCACTGATAGGCACCTAGCATGCCAGAAATGGCGAGGTAGGAGCAATATAATATATGATAATTAGCACATTTCGATTTTAAAAAAATGATTTTATCTTTTCGCTTTTAATTTATTTAGCAATACAATGGTTTCATTACATATCAAACAACCCGAATAAAAATCAATTTAATACCTACCCCCTCAGAATAAGATGAAACTTGGCACGATTGATTCTGTTACAACACTAATAATGAAATTCGACGTGAACAACTCGATAGAATTCCCGAAGTAAGATAAATATATCGGTATCCTACAAAAATATAGGTGAGTCGAGATGCCTAGAGAATTAGGTGTTTTTGCTGAGAATTACAAGATACATTAGAGAATATCGTATTGTTGCTTTTTTCGGACATACGAGTCATCTGAGCTTAATAGAAAATATTTTGTTTGGTAAGAACCCAATTTGAAAATATATCCTTTCATCATCAACGATTTAAAAATCATTTACACAAAACCAGTATATAAAACCATTTATATATACCTTATCACAAAAAAAATAAATAAATAAATAAATAAAAGCTATTGAAATGTCAGTATTGTAATAACAATATGACCATTAGCCATATCTTTTAGGAATGCCCATGATCTTCAATAATTTGGGATTAAACTTGAATATAATTACAACCATTAGGCATGATAATAAAACAATATAATTAGTATTTACATTTTTAAATTTATAAAATTTGCTATGACATTCAAATAAATAAAAAATGATATTAAAAAATGAAATAAATAAAAAAGAAATACATGACATTGATGAAAAGGGACGTTTTACATCATTACAAGGACAAACAATCTATTATTTATAAATTTCAGAATATTTTAAAACAAATTTAAACATTCAATCACCTCAAGGAATCTTTGGGTTTTTTAAAACAAAATAACCTTGAGTAAAATTAAAGTTAAAATTCACCAAAATTTAGATATTATTCAATAAACATTAAATTTCCAAAATATTATGTTCAAATATTTTGGATTTATATAGGTATTGATATATTGATACAAGGTAATTTTTCGCTGTATTAGGAATAAAACACAAAAATAATTAAAAACTTCAAAAGTTTTCGCGAAAAATATTTTTAAAATTGCAAGATGCCTTTTTGGAAGCTTTGACGGAAAGCTCAAAGTAGTAACACTCAACAATTAATTTAGAAAAATCTATGAATGATCGAGCAACGAAAAAAATTATAGGTGAAGTATGGCAATAATATCAATTATGCCAAGTTTCATCAGAATTTGGAGGAATGGATGTCTTGATCTTGGGTGACGACATAGAATTAACCGAAGATAAAATAAACATGATTTTCTTTACAATGCACTTGATAACAAAAGAAGTAACGTGCAGATTATGCAGAAGTTCTAGTATTACCATTGAAGTTTTTATGTTTCTTTTGGGAAATTATAAAATACGGATTTAGATGACGTTAAGTTGAAAGAAGCAAGGAAGTATTATTAGTCCCTGACTGACGTCAATAAAAGAGGCCGGAGGATATCAACGACATCGATCAATAGGTCCTACAAGACTACAGGCATCAAAGAGAGAACATGCACGATATCCTTAATGACGGGGTACATGAGTACCAACTGCCAGGCCCAGCTGGTGGCCAGCTGCCTCGGTGGGGAGTGTGCACTGCGCTCTCCGGTCGTCACCACTGGTCTTCATGAATATTTATTTGAGTCAGGGCTCGCCTAGTGAGTCTTAATAAAATTCAAAATAATCAAAGTTAGTTTCTTAAAACTATTTTCTGTATTGGAAGACGATAGTTTACTATATAAAGTAGATCGTAGAAAAATAGTCCGAGTGGCGTTCAATAAAGGTATCAAAATAGTAAAAGAAAACTATTTATTACTAAGCAACATTTCTCCCCACTATTCAGGACTTCGAGAGGGCTGCCAAACTGAAAATATTGAAAAAAAAAAAAATGAAACAAATCTCAGTCGTCATCTTTGTTTTAATCTGACAGCCCTGCAAAGTGGGGCGAAAATTTGGTTAATAATAAATAGTTTTCTTTTATTTCGCAACCCAAAATATCTTCCTACAATCACTTTTCTGTATGTTTCGAGTAATAAACATCAAAAGTTGAATGACAGCGCGATCGTTTTAGGGTAAAAACCTGAGTTTTACTTTCACTTACTATATTTGGAATATATAGTAAGTATTGCGATCATGAAAAATTGCGAATTTTAGTTTTCGTAAGCCAAGCTCAAAAACAAAAAGTCGAATGAAACTGAAATTACATATTTAGGAAGGGAGTAACAGCAACTTTTTCGATAAAATCAACCCACCGAAAGTGCCACTTTATAGAACACAGAATCGATGTTTCACATTTCTTCTTAAATTCCTTTAACTTTGTTTATTTGAAAAAATAAATAGTTCTCACCAAAAAAAAAATCCGAGTATGCAAAAGCTCAGGAGAATACCGATAAAGGAAGAATCGGAGAGACTAGGTGTATAATGAACCAGGACTGTCTGAACGGAGAAAGATATAGGAAAAGACTGAAGGAAATCAAGGTTCTTGTGAGAAAGAGAAATTCGAAAAAAAGGGGGTCGCGTAGACAGAAGAAGGAAAACAAATGCACGAAGAGATAATTAGGAAAACATAGAAGGAAATACAAAAACAAGAGAGTAATAATATTTGCGTGGTCTCTAAGGTCGTTCCGTGACAGTTCTCATTGTTAGCAATAATAAACAATTGATAAATACAAAATATTCAACAATTTCATGAATAACTAAAGAAGAAAAGCCGAGACCGTCCGAACATTCCCGATGCATTACGACTTCGTTATCTTTTCATAAACTGTAATATCTTTATATTCATTATTTGTACCTCGAGGAACCATAAAACATTAATTTTTGTGGAAGATAGTAAACCTTAATAATTAGTAGATTGTGGGAAGATAGTCCAGGTGGCGATCATCAAAATAGTAAAAGAAAACTATTTATTGTTAACCAACGTTTCGCCCAACTTCGTTATATACAACACTATACAAACACAAACATTATTTTTTGTAGCAACACAAAAATACAATTTTCGTTAATAATTTTAGTTTTCATTGATCTTGAGATTTTTTTTCAAAAATAGCAATGACTATAACACGGAACCACGAGTTTACACAAAACATGGGTATATGCAAGGTGGAAAGCTCATTTTTAAGATATAAGGGTGAGTCCCATTGGACATCTTAATATCTAAAAAATACATAGACATCTCATCTTAATATCTTGTGACAACTTTAATCAATTCAAATATTCTTTTTAAATATTACAGGTTATTTTACAGTTTTATAAATTACTATATTGATGATTCCCATGGCAAATAATAAAATAAAACGTTAATTTTGTCTCTACAATTATATTATATTAAGGAAAGATTACATCATAAAAATAAAATATATAACAAGGAGTTTCAAGATTAAGTGTACTACTGAACATATAAATTGAGGATCTCAAAAGAAGAAAAAAAATCCCTGTGAAATTATGCCCGTTAACGATTTGTTTAGGAGATATTCACGTCTTAAGATATTTAATATTTTGAATTTTTAAGTTTATAATAAACAATCAATATGTATTTGAACTATTCTGATCAAATCTCTAACTTTCTTTAGGAAAATCATCCCACTGAGTTGCAATTTTAATATTATACGTGAATTGATTACCTCAGAAATTTGCCAATGAAATACATAAAGCCTCATATGAAGCGAAGTAACGACTTCATGATAACAGAAATAGAAGTAATTCTTGAGCGCTAAAATATTCAACAAGATTTAAATACAAATAGGAAGGTTTGTTCGGTATTTATTTCAGAACAATAAAAAATATTGAAAAACATTCAACAAGTTTCCCATTTTTTAGTACTCCAGAATTTTGCATTCCTTAATATAAATCTTAAATTATTTATTAAAATAATTAGGTATAATTTTGAAGGTGGACTATAAATGTATTTATGAGCGGACTAGGGACGCAAAGCCCCCAACGAACCCTCAACCCGAAGAGCCATTATTGCGATAATTAAGCCGTCCTATCTCGGCATTTCAATTGGCGGCAACTAAGCCCCTACCTTTGATGCTTGGTTAAGTTAGTCTAAGGCAGGGCCACTGAATACCGCTCGCAAACTATCTCATCCCCTGATAGTTGAGTCAATGGCTAAATCATCAGCTTGACACGATCCAGGAGTTCACCTATACAAGAATCGCTGCCAACATGTTCCCAAACAATGTGGACATTCAGAAAATTTCAATACATAATCAGTAATTTTGAAACAGATCCTGGTAAGCTATGGACAGCTGGCCTATTTGAAAGAAATTATTCTCACAAATAATGATAAAAAATTATAATTAACTTTATATTAATAACGTTTTTATTTATTCAGAGAAGTATTCCTAATATGTTGTCCGGCCTAATGAAAACATATATCTGTCTGTGCCAAAACAGCATACATAAATGAAATATGAGTTAGTTAGTTAAGTGGTAAAGTGGCAACAAATAGATTAAGGATCAACAAGAAAGGACTTTTACTGTATTTGATTTGATAGACAGAGGTCAAAATTAATTATGACAGTGACAGTGACGTAGGATAGAAGGGACTACTTTTCCGCATCATAATCATCTTTCTTCCTCCACCGATTCACTTCCAGTCATTTCCATGGTCCAAATTCCACAATTCTTAACCAGCTCTATTCTATTGTTCCAATCTTTTTAAAACCATTATACCATTCTCCCTAGAGCGCCGATAAGATTCTATGTCGTCAGGGCAGAATGATTTGTCTTCATCCTTAAAACGTGTTAAGACAGGTTTATTTAAAAACATTTATTGCATATTTTAAACCCAGGTTTCACCAAATGATCGCATTTGAGCACAGCTAAAATCTGCTTGCGATGGGATTAAAGTAGCCCGTACAACTCAAAACCCGAAATCATCCACTCCCTTTTAGACCCTCTGCCCAAAGATACACAAGAGCAGCAACTACATCTCTCTAACCAGTGTTAATATATGCATAATTAATTGCAAGTAAAATAATAACACTAAAAAAAAAATCAAATTATGAAGAAGATAGTCAGGGCTGCGTTCACAAGAAAACAAACAACAATTGACAACTATTTATTTTCTGACGTTTCGCCCCACTTTATCAGTGCTTCATCAGGGCTAAAAAGATATAAAAACAACAAAAATATTTTGACATAAAGGATAAGATACAAAAAGGAAATTAAAGTAGGGTTAAAATTATGTAAATATAAGTGGATAATGTGAAGTACAAGTAAAAAAATAATATATGCCAATGAAAGAAAAGAAGAAATAAAATAGTATAATTATAAAATAGACAAAAACAAGAATATAAAAATTAAAACTAATTAGGTTAAAAATGAAAAGGAGAAGTAATACCACGTAAAAATAGGAAAGTAGAAATGAGAAAACTAAATATAACGCACTAAGAAACGGAAAATAAAGAAGTAATTAAAGATTACAAAAAAGGTTAATTTTTTTAACCCTTTTGTATCTTATCCTATTATTTCAAATTATTTTTTTTTGTATCTTTTTAGCCCTTATGAAGCTCTACAAAGTGGGATGAAACGTCTGTAAATAAATAGTTACTGATTATTTTTTGTTTTCTAGTAAATGCACCCCTGACGATCTTCTTTATAATTCCAATTTATGAGATCAATTATTTATTTATATAAACAAATTCAATTTAGAAGATTAATTTCGATTAACGATTGGTTCATATAATTTATTGACCTATTGAATCTTAATTTAATACCAACGAATTATTTAGAAATCAATCATAACTCGTGAATTATAATGAAAACTTATATTAATATTTAGAATTACGAACAAATCATATATTTAAATATTTTCTGTAAACAGCATAAATTTAAACATTATTTAAGACATACTTTAAGTAACTTTCGTCCAATGAGAAGGTTATTAATATTTAGTATAAAAAGAATATCTTTAAATGAATTTAATAACATATACGCCTTTCAGTTTACAGATCAACTCTAACGTTAAAAGTTTTTAGAAATGATTTATAAGGTCTCCTGTACCCAAATAACCACGTCTCGCAAGATGGTTATAGAGTAAAAAAAAAAAAAAGAATTAGTACCGAACCGAAATTATGTATTTAAAGTAGATAGAGGATGTGGCACTAATACTTTTAAAAAAAAAGTAAAAAAGCGGGAAAATCTCACCGATACATGAATACATCAATCTTGTTTAAAAAAAAAAATACAGTCCACCAAAACAATAATTTCTACTAAATAATTATTTAAATCAATAATAAATCAGATTCTTCGAAAAATTGATAAATAAATATCTTTTATGCACAGAAGTTAATGAAATAAACAGTCATAAGTATCTTTTTTGTTTTAGCCTAAACTAAAAAACAAAGGCATTTATATAAAACTAAAAATCAATCTGTAAGAGATTCGAAACCAGTTCAGTAATGACCATTACAGAGATTTGGGTCAGTAACTATTTTTAAGAGGATCCTTCCGCGCTCGAAAATAGTGCGACCTTCTTAATATGCACGCTCCATTGGAATGTGTCGATGTCATTAATTTCAAAATCGAAAAGGTTTAAAACAAAACAACAATTATGATCATCAAAATGTTTCTTTATAGAAATGATTAATTTATTATTCGGACATCATTTATATAACATAATAATATGAATTTTATTTTAGAAAGATCATTGAGGTTCTAAAGGACTGGTTACAAACCGCATTATTTCCTTTATTGTGAGATATTTAGTGAGTTTTTTAATTATATATCATTCGATTATGTTAAAACACAAAGAGGTAGTGTTTCTCTGACATTAGTAAGATATCATCAGCAAGTGATACACGAGGTGGCGGCCGTGTGATGGATGTCCAATATAGCAGGAACAGGAGGGGAGATAACACTGTTCCTTGCATTACACCATGGGATGCGGAGCTCCAAAGATCTATCAAATGAGAAATTTAACGAAGAATTCGTAAAACGACATTGTTAAATATATTTAATTATGTGCACAGCGAGGTATAGAAGAAACAAAAAGAAATAACAACCATAATATAATAGAAAATATAAAAACAGTAAGACAAGAATTATCTTATACTTTGTACTTGCAGGCCTGCCATATGGCGTATGAATTTGTTCTCTCTCATTTTAACGGAATTTTCATTTGAGTCGTAAGATCTCACTCTCACATATCTCTTTTCCCTTGTTATCCTTTTATCATATCCTTTTTCCTTATTCACTTTTCTAGACACTGTGTATTTTTTTAACTTATAAATTTCTACTCAACTATATGACTGTGTAGCTTTTATCTATTGTAACATATATCCCATTTTCTTTCTTACCCATTTTATCTTATATTTCATTTTATTATGTTGTTTTTCATTATTCTTTAGATATTACCGACACTTTTTATTATTTTTATTCTATTTTTCATCATTCAAATTTTCTCCCGCACATTTCATTATGTTTATTTCTATATTTACTTGAACACTGCTGTTTTTTTTAAATTTTTTATAATTTATTCTGTATAATTTTTACCTCTACAATACTATATTTTATCTTCTATTAGTGTGAACCAACAACCATCTATTTGATTTATTGTTATGTATATTTCCCTGTTTGTTTATTATTTTTTTTTTTTTTTTATGGCCTCTGAATTAAGATTTTTATATCTTTTTGTTTTTTTAGCCCTGATGAAGGCCTGAAATTCAGGTCGAAAGTCGGCACAAATAAATGAGTTTTGTTTATTTGTGTATTTTTTGCTAACCACACCCCAGCCCTCATATAAATGTATGGTCAACTATTTACTCCTCATTAAGAATTGTCTAACATGATTATTATTTTTTATGTTCTTAATTTCTGATTAAACTGTTTTTATTGTTAATTAAAAGATAAAAAATAATAATACGAGAATTATCATACATTATTATTTGTAAGGATCTAAATTTATCATCGTACTGTTTTGATTATTTTTTATTCTATTGTGGTTTCTGAATTGGTTTTTAGTTCTGATGAAGGTCTAAAATGAAGGACAAAACGTCGACACAAATAAAAAAATGTTCACTATTTTTTGAGTACATTAACACTTCACTGCACGCCTACCTTCTTCCCCTCCCCCCCCCGTCCCTCCTGATAATTTTCTTCTCTTATTAACTAACTAAATTTCCGTTTCCAACCAAACCGCAGACCCCTCAAAACAGGACAGACTAATCAGCTTTATCGAACAGGCAGATCCTTAGGACTAATTGTTAACATGGCTTCATCTGCATTAACCAGCGCTTATCAGGCCTTGTCCCCCAAAGGCTTTGACACGGCACTGCTCTAGGACTCCTGTGTTGCAATTATATATGCAATCTGGTCTAGCACCTGCTTCGATCAGCCGCTAGTCGACATGTGCTGCCTCGTATATCTACCGATTTATGCCAATAATATTCATACTAAAATAAACAGTACAGTATGTTCAATAATTCATTCAAATATACAGTTCTAAATTCATAAAAATTTATTGTGGTATATATAGAGACAAATCAACACAATTTGAATTTATGGTACTAACATAACTGTCAACTCTATCTGCAAATAATATATATATATATAGAGAGAGAGAGAGCACCATAAAAAAAAATAATAATTTTAGGCATGGTTTATATTAATTTCACTCCAAAATATAATTAAATTACTTTATTAACCGTTTTAATTGGCAAAGTAAGACGTAGAACCATGATATCCAAGTTATGTTAGGATGTTAGCATTAATATTATAATTTTAAAATGAGAATTAATTATTAATTTTCAAAATTTTATACTTCATATACTTTGATAATTGGTGCCACATTTTGCAGGATAGATCTAAATCACAAATAACTAAACTGAGAAAAATGTATTTAAATTTAAATGCTAAAATGCTTAAATTGTGGCTTAACAATGATTTTCGATGATACTTCACAAAAAAGAAGAGAATTATTTAAGGAGTTTTGAATAATTGGAGTAAAAAGCAATTTTTTTAAGGCCTGTAGTTAGAAAGGCCATTTCAGTCACAAATATATTCCTTTTAACAAAATAACACATGCTATTCACTCAGGTGCATAGTTTTGGAATTATTTATCAACAATTGAAAAAAGGATGCTATATCGTTCCTGTTTTAAAAAAAAAAAACTTTAGTTAGAAATGATTTTTCTTTTATAAGCTACCTAGAACCCAGATGTTGACCTGAGTAACAATGATTTTATTTTATACAAGCATATTTTTTGCTAATTTCAGAATCACTAAAAAAATACATGTTTCTGTAATTATTTGATGTTAATGATTAATTAAAGTAAAATAAAATATTTTAATAGTAATAATAACAACATTAATATTAAAGGTTTACTGAGTTGAACAGGGACATCAAGTTAATAAGTAATTGAGTCAATCAACTGTTTTAGCGAAGTCGAAAAAATAGATACTAGAAAAGTGAACCATTACAATGTTCTCCATAATTAAAAAGAAAAGTATGTACAGAAAAGTGTAACCTATAATAGTGTAAAATATAATAGTACCGAAATATGTTAAATTCGAAAATAGAAAATATTTCACATAAAATTTAAATCACAGGTCTTAAAAAGGTTGAACAAACAGTGCATTACAGTTTATAATTTTAGAGGCCCAGGTAGGGGGCATAATAAATATTCAGAACAGGTAGGTAGGCTAGCCTCTGAATGATAAAGAAGGTATTTTTTGGAAATTAAAAAAATGAACAGGCTTTTGGGATTTTGAGAAAATGGATGGACAGTCTCATTATCTACTGAACCTTAAAGAGAGCCGTGTGAGGAAAATTTAATCATTATTTCTACATCAATAGAAATGATGTTTATATTAATAGGGTACGCCGGTCTTGTGGATTACATTATCTTTTATTAATGATACAAAATTCAAATTTATTTTATCATACATTATTTAAGCAGTGCAAGTAAAGGTTTTATTCAACAACCAGAAGGCAATTATGGAACAAGTTTCGTAAGGCTGAAGTGAAGAAATAAAACTCAACTAAGACCAGTAATTATATTTAATATTAACTGATTAACTAGTAAAAAATATTTGGTTCCTTTTATCAATAAAAAAAATACTCCATAACTTCCTTTATTAACATAAAATATAATAGTTTAAAATAAAAATACAGTAATGAAAAAAAAAACTGCAAATTATTACAAATTAGTTGATCACTTCTTTAATAATTTATAAATATTAACATAATGCTTTTAACAGGATAAATTTTGAAAAAAAAAATTTAAATTAATTTTTTTATAGGCTATTTTGTAAACGGAATGGTTGCTGGTAATATCGAGATTCTAGGATTATTGTAGGGAGACCAGCGATATTGGCGCTTTTTAAATCTAAAAATATTTGGTCGAGCATTTTGCAGTACGTATGTAGTCTGTTGTGCAACAATGCCACGCGTATTACTATTAAATGAAACCAATATTCCAGACTCTTTAAAATTTTAAATGTATTAAATCATAATTACTTAGTGATAATAGAATCAATCGTTACAATTAATGTGTTAATTAATTATATTATCAAAACTTTGCAAGAACAGAAACAAAGTAACATATCTCTTTTCTTAGGGGCCAATAAATGTTTAAATGTCCTTAATGGCTGGTTGGATCATCATTCATGAATGACGGACAAGGCAAGTTCTGAAACGTAAGAATAAGTTGGAACGACAGAATAAGAATAATTTTGGCTTACAGTTTCGTTAATAAATATTTTCATTTCATAACTCATATATGTCCAAAAGTCATATCACATAGTTACAACCTCAAATCGGAACGGGTATAGATTTAAGATAAAAAAAAATTGTACCAAACATTTGGATTAGACCTAGATTTAAGATTTAGATTTAACTCAAAAAAATCATTCTACTTTTAAATATATAAGTCAGAAGAAAGGCTAAAAAAAAAAAAAAAATAATGCAGGGAAAAGACTACTCAAATAAAGGAAAGGCAAAATAAATTTTGAGAAGAAAACAATTAAAAGAAAAAACTAAAATTTAAATTACGACGTGATAGTTAAAATTAATGAGAAGTATAAATTAATTATTTAAAACAACCGAATCTAATGAAATAAAAAGTTTGATTCATTAACACTGAAAACATTAATAAATTAAACATGGTAATGAAATTTATACCCTATTTCATTTCATTTTCGAAAAACCAAATTATATACGTAACGTAATATTTATGCCCAAGGATTTACCAAACCTTATTGTTTAATCCATACAATTATCACTTATGTAATACGCCTAATTTCATTCATAAATAACATACATTGATAAAATAATGTCAAATTTAATTTCAAATTCATTAAATTTCCAAATAAAAATATTTAATAAGAAAAATCTGTCCATCAAAGACAAGATCAAACATACGACTTAGTAACCAGTGATCCTATTTAATATGTAGCAGCGCCGCCACATTTAAATTCCCATCCCTATTAATTTATAATAAATATATAAACGGTCAGAATTCTTAATTTTAAAAAAAAGTCTGGAAATGTAAAAGGAATATTTTTAAAAATCCATGAACCCAAAATTACACAGTAAGAATACCATATGAAATGTGATAATTTATAGAAAAATCAGAAAAACGTAATATGGGAAAGGAAAATAATTTAATTTATTGAATGATTAGGATAAATCCGTTGCGAATCAACAGACGAACTTTTAATGGGCAATTAAACATCAAAAACCTGAGAGGTTATACTACTAAATATAAGTATAAAATATTTCAAACAGGGACTTAAAATTGACAGTTGAGACTTCTTAAACAGAAAATAATTTAGAAGCCGTATAAACACATTTTAAAAGTTCTTGTGGGATATAAGAAAAGCAAGGAGAATAAATTGACTGAAGAAAGGAAAACACTTCAGTCTAAATGAGTGTAAGACGAATGGAAAAGAAAGAAACACGAGAAGATATTTAAAAAAACAAAATATATCTGCGTGGTCACAAGCGGATAGTTGCGTGTTCACACAGGAAACAATCCGGTGTAGTGCGCGCATTGTGATGCTTTAACTTACCACTCTATATACGATCCTAAATTTCGTGTAAATTGGTGCGAGTTGAAGTTATCTATTTTTGTGTTAAAAAAAAAAAAAATACTAAGGAAGAAGAAATTTTTGTCTTACTATATGTTCCACATATAGGTAAGTGACAGTATTTTTTTTATTCTAAGTGGTACGCATTACATCGCTATTATTTTTAAAATACGACCATAAATATGAATAAGTTATCATAACTCCATGAACGCTATTTACATATATGCATGCCCTTCTGGGGACCCTAAGCATGTACAGCAATGAATCACAATAGGAGAGACAATAGAGGCAGGATGGTACTCACGTTTTCGTGTTTAAAGAACAGGAGCATCTTGAGTTCCCTGAATACCCTCTTCGACGAAACGAGGGACTGGAAAACGTTAGGTAATTTCTTCAGGGCTACTCTCCTACCATCTCGGGGATCCGTCACAGCCCTAAAATAAAAAATAAATAAATAAAGTTTATATGATGAAATAAAAAGAAAATTATATATATACGTACATAATTTTAATTGATAAATAAAATATATGATTTAAATATTAATACATAAATAATATAAGGAACTGATTCTATCACAGTAGTTGTCTTGTTTTTTGCAAATGGGAACTGAATATATGATAACAGGCACTTACGTTAGGGATGTCAGCCCTCAATTCCTTAACATAAAAACATTATGTTACAGAACACTCCACGTGTGCCTATCTATAAACTGTAACTGGTACTGTTTAACAATTTTTTAATTAATAAACAAAAGGATTATTTCACAAAATAATTATTAGTGAACTAATGATTATTCGTTAAATGATAATCTCAATTAAATGAAATAATTTTAAAAAAAATAATCTCAATAAAACCTTTATTTATTTCTGGAAATAATTACTTAGTCAGTAACTATTTATTGAAATAAATCAATATATTTTTTAAATAATTCTCTCTGAAAAACCTATCTGAAAATTTAGATTTCTCAAAAAAGCAAAATAATCATCACCGGAATAACATTTAAAATTTGAGAATTTTTTTTAATTTATTTATTTA
>NW_027107309.1:2299500-2317663 GCF_000696795.3 Halyomorpha halys | reverse complement strand
ATATCCAGGTTAATATATAAATTATTAAATTATATTAGTTAGTATTCTCTACGCGTTTTGTCGACTAGGAGCAGAAGTTAGCTATGACCTCGACAAGAGGAGATACCGGCCTACAGAGATAAAGCAACCAAGGCACTAAAGAAAGTAATATCTATTACACGTGTACACAACAGCCTTCAGACCTTCACAACTGGTTGCGTCCACTTCCTAGCTGCAAATAGCTACGCGACTAAGGATGTTGAAATTGTTTTATTTTATAAAATAATTGCGAATGTTTGAACAGCTATGCCTAAACGTGGCCAAACCGGTTGTTCCAATTAAGACCCGTAAGTATATTTCGAAAGGGATGAAATTTATTATAAGTAATCGAAAATTTTATTTAGAGTTATGATATGACTATTTCTTGAAAACGATACTTCGCATTATATAAGAAATAAAAAGTCAAGGATCAAGTTTTTTATTTTGTGGGACCGCCACTCAATGAAAAAAGTCAACGCCCTAGGCCAGATTCGAGCCGGCGCCGCCCGCAGATCTCAGATTGATAAGACCTGCCCCTTACACGCTAAGCTGCGGACGGCCCATAGTGTCAATATACTTGTAATATATTCTAAAATCAGATATATATTTTTCCGACTAAAAATTACTGAGGTTTGCAATATTAACTGGTAATATAATCCACGAGGAATCCCAACAAAATCAATCAAGGACCCCTAAGAACAGAATAATTAGTGAACTA
The DNA here is from genome assembly GCF_000696795.3 of Halyomorpha halys. NCBI lineage: Eukaryota > Metazoa > Arthropoda > Insecta > Hemiptera > Pentatomidae > Halyomorpha > Halyomorpha halys. The sequence goes on along the minus strand of NW_027107309.1, from coordinate 2,316,927 downwards.
TACATGTTCACAATCCAAATCTATATATATTTTTTAAGTTTTGATTTAATTTTTGAACCCTCTCCAGTATCTTTTCCAGCCCACCTAATTTTAGGAATACCAATTGTATGAGGTAGGTAATTTATTGTGTACATTTTGAAAGTAAGTAAGAATTTAAGACGAATTCTAGAGCCAGAGTACATAAACAAATAAAATATGTATGAGTATATAAAATATGTTCATGTTAATACATAAAATACTGAATTATATTAGTGGGTATATTATTTGCTATTAGTGCCATAATGCATCATACAATAGGTTACATACATTACTTTATTTGATTTATTTTATTAAAATATTTTTTTTATTATTATTCATGTACTTTTAGTTCTTATTTTACTTAAATATTTATTTCTTCTCTAACCTTATGTGTAATTGTATCATTTTATTTATTCTAGACGAATCTTGCTTTAGGTTTGGTTAAACGTATAATTTATAATAATTATTACAAAAACAGTTATCAATTTAAATGGGAGCTGATTATTTAAATTCGCCAAGTTTATTTATTATATTCGGTTTTCTAGTTATGTAAACGCATGTTTACTTTTGTATACACATATATTTTTTTTCCTAGTTTATGGTTGAGAATTATTTCATTCTTTTGGGCCCTTCTTTTGATGAGACGCATTCTGAATGGTGAAAATCGTGAAAAACCTTTTAAAGAGACAATCTGTGATAAAAACTGGGCCTTACTTAGAACGGTTGTACCCAACTAAGCCAACAACTACAATTTTTAAAAATGTTATTAAAAACCCGCATTCAGTGTCAAGTTTTATAAATAGACTAAAGTAAACCTATAGGATCTAAACTAAAATAGTAACAAATAAAATGCTTTAATATATACAACTGTGTAAGAAGTGGCTATAAAAAAAAACAAAAACGATTAGAATAAAATGGTCTTTATTTAGGTAACGTATTTTACATAGTAATCAATGTTACATGTAGCAGGTGTGTGATATTAGTAATTAATAATAAATAAAATACCAGTAGATAGATTAAAAGTAAATAAAAACGATAATCGTAAATAGTAATCATACATTTACTTATGAGTTTTAAGTTACATTTACTAATAAGTTTTATACTGGTAAAAAATTCTACTTATATCCTTTTTTTTGTAAAAATTGTTAATGTTAATTTAAATGAGCGCAATGAATTTAAAAATCATAAAAATCATTGTTTTTAGCATTACTTTATTGAAAATATTAATGCATCGTTCAAGATACAGATTAGAAAAAAAAAAAAAAAAAAGAAAAATAACTAAATAATATTAATAATTAAGGATTATTAAATCAAACAATTGAGAGCATATAGGAATGATACTGACGTTTATATTAAATTAGATTAACCAAAATACTTAAGTATTATTTTTAAAAAACACCATGATAGTTTTTAACATTACTTTATTGAAAATAAATTTATAAATAAAAAATATGAAACTGAATCCTAAATATATATCATATAGTATCCTGACGTGTACATTATATGACAGTATAGCAACTATACTTTACATGCCACTCAGATTTATCGGGACATGCCGTGACACATATTCCAGTAACCAGTTCCAAGGACAGTGACTCGACCTGTAACTCCTTAAACGGGTTCTAATCACTTCCTAGTTGCGTGTTTTTTTCCTCTGTAACTCATGACATTTCAGTTGCGTAACACCATGCCGATAAAATTTATTAGCAACTTAAAATTAGGTAAAAGTAATTTTTTTTTAAAATAAGGCATAGGGAAATAGGTGTTAGCCATGAATATCATTCCATCAGATACCTCAGAATAAATAATGCAAATGCATCAAGACAATATTGCTTTAATAGCAATATAAGTTAGGGTAATTAAGATAGTATGCACATGAGAGGTGCTCTACATGCGTTGATGAAACTCAATTAATAGTTGCTTGATAGTTAGCTACTAGACTCATGGCAACAACTTGATACAATTTATAATTTAATAACATTGAAGACCATTTTGGTTCTTAATTCAATATGAAATGTGATTCAATATTCAACGACCACTGAATAACTCTAAAATGTATCTTTTAGGTTAAATGAATTTGAAAGATTTTTATTTTAGACAAAAACCCCTTTTCGCTTTCCGTCCAATTCCATAACGATGTTAATACAAATATTTTGAAAACTATTTTCTGAAACTTTAGATTTTTGAGTTACACTAATATTGAATTGGAGCTGCAATATTTTTTGAAGCATTTTTTTAAATACATTTGGGAATAATGAGCCTAGATTTCACAAAACGATCTCTCTTGAGCAATAAAACATTAAGTCGTTAAATGGAGCTCAACGTCCACTTTCAAACCATTGCTATAAATGAAAGCTATTGAATTTTTTTAAATGAAGTTTCTAATCATTTATAGGTATTTTATAGTGATAGACGATTTCTCAACCAATATCGGATTCAGGATGGAAGTTGTTCTAATAAAAAATCAATAATTCAGAAAATATAATGAATTGTTTAATTCATACTATCGGAAAACCTTTAGGCCAAATACTAACCTTTATCAAATGACGATTTTTTCGAAATATAAAATATATAATTTTTAAAAATGGCAATAAGTTTGCAAATAAAATTGGAATAAGAAGACATGAAACATCCTCAATATGATATGATAAAATATATTATTTCTTTGATGCGCGGTCATAAGGGCTTAAGTCGAAAATATGAATTTTTCAGGAGAGGAAAAACAAAGTTCAAAACATTATGTAAAATCTAATTATTGATATTTTTGTAATTGTTATTTTTATAAAACAATTTAGTAGTAAGTCTATCTGAAGCATAAGGACCTTAATACCAACCAGTAGATCTCATTTGGTGCTATAATACGAAATAATCTCCAAATGCTCAAAAAGTGACTTACGCCCATATGACCTCGCATCAAAGATTTAGTAAAGATAAAAAAGCACTAATTGCTAAACTATTTGAAATTAACAAATATAATGGGTAAAAGTATCCTCATCAAGGATTGTATTGTATATGAACTATTAAACCTAATTTATGATATGATTATTAAAAACTATTATATGAAGTTGTTTTTATTCATGCTCTTCACAATGTATTTATGAAAATACAAATTTCACCGACTATGCTCGCATTGTTATACCTGAGTCATTAAACCAGTAAGCTGTCTATTGTATCAAATTGTTCTTATTGTTGAAAAATAACAGGTTCCAACAAACCAAAATAGATCCCTCCTTTGTTTATTATTCAGCAGCATAAACAATCCACTGCTGTTTTCTTTTTTTTTATATTTCTTTGAAGAAATAAGGCTCAGTTTCTATGCTGCATACTATTTTTTTTTTTTTTTTGATAAAAATTAGAACAGTTTGGAGTATAAACTTAAATCAAATTTACTGGATGTATCATGATGATATATATAATGTAAACATAATACATCTAGTAAATTTAATTTAAATTTATAATGGAATGATACAGGCGTGTAGAGAAACTACCCATTAATAGCACTCTGATAACCTTTCTACATTAGAAGGTCTCGTGGCCATCTTCTTTTCTGGCACCTCGGAGGATTGTCAGGAATTGAAAAGGAAGCAATGTCAGAAACTACTATGATTGGGTAGTTAGACTGTTTAATCGAAGGAATGATATCTGGTTGGAGCTAGATCGGTTACAAATAGAACATTAAGGTCTTTATGTATCATTTTATTTGTGACGAAGTATGAAGCTTTGAGGATTTTGGACTCTAGGGATTGGATACGAGAGAAATTCGAAGGTTTAGTGGAACCCCAAAGCTCAACGCCGCATGTCCGGATTGGCAGTTTCAAGTTTAAAATAAAAAAAAATGGAACTGTGATGATAATAAAATATAGATTAATGTGAGTAATATATTTGGATAATAGAAACAGAGAGAAGAGAGGTGAAATTAACGAATATAAACTTTGTTCATTCCAAGAATGGAACAGTTCAACTAAAGATAAAGAACGAAACCTTGTGCCTTTGTTTCCCCGCTTCGAACTATTTTTCTCCTTTAACTATTTATCATTTTTTATTTATCCATTACTAATAGTGGAAAGTAGTAATTTATTTCAAATAATAATAATAATAATACTCTTTATTTATTATGGGATTGATCCGTTATACAGGCATTGATTGATCCGTTATACAGGCATCAAAATCAGGCTTTAGAGCCTTAGAGTGCAATACAAAATAAAAATGAAATTATAAAACGTCATAAAATATAATGAAATAATAAATTTAAAAAGATAAAAATGAACAACAATAATTAAGAGAATATATAAAATAAGAATAGAACAAATAAAATAAAACCATATGTCATATCATAAAATATAAGATAAATATAAAATCAAAATTAATTACAATTAAAATAAAATTAATAAATGAGAAGGTACAATTTCTGCTAATATACATATTTACAAGTATGAACGAAATTCTGTAACATGAAATACAGAGAATAACCTTATTTGAAACTTTCAATTGTTATTCTTCCGGAATTGGGTGGATAGAAGGTAGTCGAAGATAGTGATTTGTAGATTGGAAGAGTATTACGAATAAAGGAAGAAATAGAATTCCATAGGAAAGAGGAACAGATAAAGAAAGACCTGATGTGCTGCCATGTGCAAATATAAATGCACATAGGCAAAATTAAAGTAAAATTTTTTACATTTCGTGTCTTTCAATGAGGATATCAGCTATGTGATACTGATGAATACAACTTAATCTTAGATTGATTCTCCGAGTTCATAAAAATCGTTGAACCGATTTTGAGGAAATCCTGATTGAGTGTAAATTCGATTTTTCAATTTTAACGAAAAAGTTGCTACAACCGCAGCACAAACATGTTTAAAATGTGTTATTTCTGTTTCGTACGACTACGAACCTTTTAGTCAGAACAATTTTAATTAGAGCCCTCCAATTGTTATTTTAAACTTTTTTGTTTCACTACTTTCTGTTACAGAATTAAGTTTTAATTAAATTTAGAGTTTAAGCTTCTCTCTCGTTGTCGTTATAGGCTTACCCTCGCCCGGCTAATGGACCGCCTACTGTAACTACTGTCAGCCCAGTGGCTCGTCAACAATTAAATTCATTAATATTTTAATGAACAGGACAACTAGAAGTTTAAAAAAAAATCACACACTAGGTATTGCGACTAACATACCTCAAAACATAAAATTCAGGAGTTTTATATCAAATATTACTATAACCACTTCCCAAATATAAAGTGGTAAATTAAAGGTTTCTCTGACAAATTATTTACTCATATCCAACAGTTCTCGTACTATCAGTCTTTCGAAAGTGACTTTTATAGCAAGCTCCTCAATAATAATCAAAGATTATTGCAAATTAAAAGCGTACCTGCTATTGAAAGCGCGGGTGCATAGAAACTTGGTAATTCTGTTTAGATAATATATTTTGAGGGATTAATATACTATTGTTAAAATAAAACATAATTTATTATGATTAACTATTTTGGATTTATCGGTAAAAATTCAATGTAGCAGGGATAATTTTTATTTCCTTCTTCATCACCAAAGGTAGGAAAGCTGTTTTGTATTCGCGCGGGAAATGAAATATATATACATGTACGATGCTTCACTGTGCATCAAAGTTGTTTTCATTGGCACGTATGTTTCATACACGACTTTTATATTATTTTCAAACGATAAAAATGTATTTATTTACAGATATAAAAATAGTAAAAGTCACTGCCATAATAAAATAAACCTAGCTTAATTACCAGCTAATATTTCCTAAGCTTTCTCACCGAATCAAATTAAAAATTTAGAAAACTATACATAAACCGGTTCTTCTCTACGGCTTATTCTGAAACCATTTAATATTGTGCACCTACCACAATAGAAGTAGTGAGGAAACTTTTCTATGTACTTTGCTAACTGTTTTTATTATTCCTATTCTATAGCCTTCCATCGATATGAATTTAATATTCGTGAACCGCGTGGGCAAATATGATCAATGTAGATTTAGTTGTAATCGATTTCACTAAATTATAAGACGATCCTTAAATAATCATAATGATAATATGTGATAACTATGAAGGGACTAAATCATATTGGAATCTGTCGTTGACCACAGACCATACTGTGAACAATAGCAAAGGTAATATTATCATGATTGATGGTAATATCAAGACAGCGGGGATAATATATACAGCTTAGCCAAATGACGAATACAATAATTCATTTCGTAAATAAATTTGGAAGAATCTTAATTTATTAATCTGTTCTGTAATAGTGAATAGGAGTTTGAGATCTCCAGAAATGCTCTAATTTTGCGATGATTTTAAAATGTAAAATATATTTATATGTTTTCAAGTTTAAGGACAGTTTCTTTGTGAAATTATTTTTTATTTTATTTTATTGTCCTTTTGTCTTATATTTATAGAAATTAACAGAAAGAAGTGCATTCCCGCTGAACACCTTTGGAACACTGATAGGATAGTTGCCAGTTGTGTTTTTATTCACCAGTACTATGAAAAACTATATGATAGTTCGAGGTGATACTAATTCTCTTATAGAAAACCTTCTTTTGAGATTTTTTATAAATAAAAATAGCTAGTAGATAATAAATAATAAAATCAAACAGATTATTTTGTAAACGACAAATGTACTATTTTCACTGCCGAATCATGTGTTTTTTCTGAAATTACCGATTCAGTAATGTTTTATACTTTTCTGATTACACTATACTTTACTGTACTAATAAGAAACGACATATCTAGCAACTAAAACGTGTTTTATCTTACCAATCTACATTGCTACATTGAGTACACCCTATATTGTTTAATATCTAAGATGAGCAATGATTACATCCCTGAGGGAGGTTACACAGTCCAAGATGAAATGATCCGTCTATGTGCCTTGAGCAGTACAGGAAGTACGACCGGGTTCCAGAGATACCTTCCAAGAACTAATGATAGTATTCCTCCGCCAGTGCGGACGTGAAGACACTTGAAGGACTGTGGGTGGCTTGTGATTATTGTTGAGGGCGTGAACTGTTGGAACGTCTTCATCTTCCTCTTGTCTTCCTTTGTAGCCTTTCGATACAGATTTAAATTCAACATTTCCCTCCACAGTATATATCATTGGTTAAATGACACGAAATGTAAAAAAAATATTCTTTTAATTTTGTCTATTTGAAATAAATAAGCACTTTCCATTACTGGATAAATAAAAAAAATAGGAAGAATTTCATATGAATTCAAATTTCTGATTTTGTGTTTGAGGTGTTTTAGCCGGAGGACACAATGTGTGAGTTTTTTTTGCAAATTAGAATAAATCGTCGTAGCTGAATTGACTTTTTAAAACTTGTCCTGTCCAGTAAAATATTAATGAATTTAATTGTTGACGAGCCAGTGGGCAGGCAGTACTTACTGTAGGCGGTCCATTAGTCGGGCGAGGGTAAGGCTATAATGACAACGAGAGAGAAGCTTAAACTCTAAATTTAATTAAAACTTAATTCTGTAACAGAAAGCAGTGAAACAAAAAAGTTTAAAATAACAATTGGAGGGCTCTAATTAAAAATGTTCTGACTACAAGGTTCGTAGTCGTACGAAACGGAAATAACACATTTTAAACAAGTTTGTGCTTGTGGATGTTAGAGCAACTTTTTCGTTCAAATTGACAAACCGAAAATGACACTTTAGATAACCGAATTAACACTAATTTAGGATATCCTCAAAAACGGATCAAAAGATTTTGATGAACTCGGTTAATCAACGTACGATTAAGTGGTCGTTAATCTCAGATAGATCATATCCTCATTGAAAAAGTGTAACCGTGTTTGAATGACACGAAATAGAAAACAAATCTTCCTTTGATTTTGTCTATTTGAAATAAATAACCACTTTTCATTATTAGTAATGGAAAAATAATAAATAATTAAAGGAGAAAATAGTTCGCAGAAACAAAGTTCATATTCGTAATATTCACCTCTCCTCTCTCTTCTATTATCCAAAGCATCTTACTCGCATAAATCTATATTCTATTATCTTCACAGTTTTCTTTTTTTTTTTTTTTTTTTACATTTTAGCCTTTAAACTGTTCTGTGTGTATATCTAATATAATAGAATGCAGTTTATTAATAGAGAATCTGAGACATATATCGAATAAATATATATGTAAAAAAGGGAAACAAAGGTTAAATGAGTGGATTAATTGTACTGCTGAAGAATAAACAAACAAAAGAAGAAACTATTTTGGTTCGTTGGAACCTGCTATTTTCCAACAATAATAATAAATTCATATAATAAACAACTTAGCTTACTGGTTCAATAACTTAAGTATAGGAATACGAGCATAGCTGCTCAAATTTGAATTTTCATAGATACATTGTGAAGAAAAAAAATTAAAAACACTGAAGAACACCAAGTGCACATAATAATTTTTAATAATCATCTTATAAATTAGGTTTAATTGTTCTTATACAATAAGTACAACAGCCTTGATGAAAATAAAAAAAAGAAGTTTTAACTTGAGTAAAAAGGAAGTTGAGATGAGTTTATCTCAGAGACAGCCTCAGTAATCAGATCCCCTGAACTAGACCACCTGGGCCCCAATTTTCAGATTTATTCCACCGCCACTTGACAGTGGAGATAATAAAAAAAAAAAATCCTCTTTTAAAATTGTCTTTAATTCACAACTAAAGCATCTAATGAAATATCTCCTGTAATAAAAAAGTTCTTAAAATTTAACATTACTGGCAAAGTAAGTAGTTTCGTGAATACCATCATATCGCACTAAGATTAAGGAAAGTAGTCCTTTCTGCATTGAAATTAATCAATATGTTTGTCGTTAAGTAAATTGTATTGTGTGCCTAAACTTCAAAATATATGCTTAGATATTAAATAATGAGTAAAATTCTAATTACATACTTAAATAAATAATTAGAGATTAAATAATAATAATTAGACTAATTGTAATAATTAAAGATTAATATAAATTAAATAATGAGTAAAATTCTAATTACATACTTAAATAAATAATTAGAGATTAAATAATAATAATTAGACTAATTGTAATAATTAAAGATTAATATAAATTAAATAATGAGTAAAATTCTAATTACATACTTTCATTGCTGAAAGAAATGTAACCATCTTGAAAAACTCCATTCTTGTAAATACATTATATTTGACCGTAACGTGTAATGTCTTAGAGAAAGTATAGGTATCTGGGATGTTAACTAATGTTAAAATGTTATTTTCGATAAATAAATAAGTAAAAATCTGTACCACTATGTAACCCATGAAGGTTTAAGGGTTCAGTACTTTCATACCAAGACCTATTTGATGAACAACAGTAATGCAAGGACTACAGTTCATTTGTTCGTCATCACATCCAACAGACAGTTTTTCCCCAATTAAGGCAGCCTACTTTATAGATGGGTGGACCCCTGAGCGCTCCGGAACCCACTGGGTTGACTTAAGACTACAGTAATAAATAAATAATTATTTATTATTATCTACCACAGCTGGATACAAACCAGTTGTCAGCACTACAGCACACTGAACCTCCACACCCCCTAAAATATGTAGTAAATGAAAATTTTAATTTAAAAAGTTGAAAACATTTTACCAGTTTTTAAGTTAATTTTATAACAATAACGAAGTCAACCATTCACTAAATTTATTATATTATCCCTTCTATTACATTGCACTAATCCTATAAATTATTGAATTTTAGTAGTTTAATTTATACCAATTTTAATATAATTTTCTGTATTTCTTTATACGTCTACTGGAGTTGAACCTCTTTTTTATACTCTGCTTCTCTTATTCTCTATTTTATATATATTTCTATTCTGATAATGAATTTTGAAAATAGCCATTTAAAATTTTGGTTTTATTATAAAAATTATTCCTCTATGTCAAAAGCTTCTATAGTACAATAGACGGTTGTATGTAAATAATAAAAATTGGACAAACGTTAAACAATTTTGGAAGCCAAGAAGGTAGCCTATACTATTCACGTTCCTGTTCCAGGAAAAAAATGGAAAAGCCAAAAAAGTTTAGGAGTTGACCACGCCTTCTGAACTATGGTTTACGTAGAGTTTGATAGAAGCATCTGCTATTGTAATCTAAATTCAAAATAAATAAATAAAGGAATTTCTCTTACTCTACTGCCACATTCCAAGCGTTCATCTCTAGAGTCTTTTAAGTTACACTTAATTAGTTATAACTAATAATTTTTGAGACTCCGTTAAAATTGGCAACATAATTTAATTTAAGGCTCAAGACCTCCTTTGAGGACCTATACAGCCCCAGAGACGAGGCCACCGCGAAATAAATTCTAAAACACCGAGTTGGGATTAGAACCCACAACCTACTGAAGCGTTCAGGGACCCACATCCCAACCCACTCTTCTATCAGGTCCTCTCCTAAAATATTTGCCTCATCTGAATATTTTATAGCCTAAATATTTGCCTTGTCTAAAATTTGTATCTAATTAAAATAAATTTTTTTAAATTTATTTATTGATATTTACAATTGTATAAAAAATACAACAAGTAAATTTGATCATAATGATATGATACAGCATGTAGAGAAACTACCCAGTAGTAGAACTCTAAAAACAGTTTACAATATAAGGTCACGAGGCCATCTTCTTTTCAGGCGCCTCGGAGGATTGCCAGGAATGGAAGAGGAAGCAAGGTTAGAAACTAGTGGGTTTGGGTGGTTAGGGAGTTTATTATAGAAGGAATAATATCGGGTTCGGGCTAGATCGGTTACATAAGGAACATTTAGGTCTTTATGGATTATGGTTTTATTTATGGACTTTATGGTTTTATTAGTAACAAATTAAGGAGCATTGAGGATTTTACGAAGGATTTTGGATTGTAAAGATTGGATACGAGAGGAATTCGAATAATTAAATTAGGAATTGATAATGCAGTGCCAAGCAAACGTAATTTCATTTACGTTGTCATGTCACTTAATTAAATTTAAGGACGGTTTCCCAAAATAGTAACCGACTTCACAATACATAATGTATTTACAAAAGTATTATAAAAGATACCTTTTTGATTAATATTTATAAATAACAAGTATAAAGGTGCTATTATAATTCTATTCAGAGAACAGATTGAAAGGAAATTGAAAGATATCAGATGTTATTGCGCCCATGGCAGGGCTTCAACATCCAGCTACTTCTACGACATTATATGGATTCCTCCAATGTTCTTGTTCAGCAAAACCTCACTGCTAAAGCAGTATTCGGAATACATTTTAACTATAAACAGTTCAAAGTCAAAAGAAAAATATAAATATTTACTTCCTTACAGTTAATTTTCTTAATTATGAGGACTCCGAAAACATAATTAATGATATTCATTATGCGGCGAGTAGAGCATATCGTTCCTGTAGTTCCCGTTCGCCAGTTCCTCTCCTAATTCTAATTTGCTTTCCTTGCATATTTTCCCTAAGGAGATCCGATCCTTTGTATCCGCGTTGCTTTGTTCGCTTTGCACGTCTCCACTTTCATTTTCCTCTTTGCTGGTCATTTCGAAATGGCTACAAGGCAGGATCGCAGTTCGTTGAACTAAGGGAACCTAGGGAAATGTGTGGTAAAACGATTCAAAGCGCACATACGCACACTATATATTTTACAACAATAAGTTGCTATGAGAATAAGTATGTAACATTCCGCGTGTAACGTGCCGCTTTCATGGCAACATCGTACCCGTGTACAGAAAGTATAAAATACTTAGATTATTTTATTCTAGAAATAATGGCACCTCAGTGGACTTATAGGGGCTTTGGAAAAAAAAATTCTAGAAAGCTAATATTTAACTCTTGAGTATTATTGTACTTCTTGTTAGTGTGGCAAAGTATCAATCATGTACTCAAATAAACTAATTGTTTGGCTTCTTTTGGTTCGATAGACCCCCTTAAGATATTTCTTAATCAATGCCAAACTATCAATTAATACTCACCTTTTGACCAGATCAAGAGCATCAACACTGAATAAAATGATCATGTCACAATAAACAGTGACTACGACGTATAGCGAAAACAAAAATCCACAAACATCGCAAAAATATGGAATTTAAAGAAAATTAGAAGAATTAGACGGATTTTTTCAGACTTTATTACCAATACAGTATATGGCATTGTATGTAATAAATCTTTATGACAGTAGACAATCGTACAACATGGGCTAAAAAAGTTTTGCATAGAATTACATGTGCCAGAGAAGTTAACCCGTGCTGGAGACTAGATGTCTTGTATCCTTTTTCACCTCTTCAAACATTTTTAGCGTTACATTCCTTGTTGACATTCAATCCCTTCTTCGAAAATCGATCAAGGGAGAAAGAATTTTATTTAAACGACTTACCCGTTTTCTACAAGGTCCGCATGTGACAATAATACTAATGGAAAGGTGTGTTGTTGACGTCAGTTATAATAATTTAAAAATGTTAATACAGATTTTGGAAAAAATATCTGGCAATGTCTTAATCAAATGAAAAAAATTATGTTTCGAACTTGGTACAATATTAGTTCAACTGAATTCCCTGAAAATAACGCCTAATATTCTGATAGATTTCTAGGTATGAGATCAACTGAGCAGTGAATCGCTTCTAATCAAGACTAATGCTGCTAATAGTAGTCATGATGGAGTCGATTCGATACCTGGAACGTAGATGTAACCTTGAGGATTAATTAATTTAACAGAATTGTTCCTCATGAATCAATAGGAATATATTAAATCAATAAATGCAATTTAAAAAAAATTAACTAAAAAATCAATGGACTATTTTTATAATCGAGTGTAATGGATCGATTCACTACCTGAAACGTAGATGTTGCTTTGAGGATTAATTAATTTAACAGAATTGTTCCCCTCGAATCAATAAGAATATAACAATATTAATAAATAAATAAAAAATATATGGACTAAAAGGGTTGCCAAGGTGGACTCCCAGCTGCTCAACATCACCTGCCGGATAAGAGAGTATTGATCTCTATTACCATGTTCTAGAAATAAACTTACTGTCAGCAATATTTATTAGAATTTCTTCGATTACGTGACTCAGGCATGAAAAATATAATATTCACATATCTACATCTGTATCAATCCACATATCCATATTTAGCTAAGTAGTGAGTAACGTGCAATTGTTCTAGACCAAAATAAGTTTTCCTTCGAAAACAAATAATACACTCATTTTTCGACCAAATTTGGTTTCGTTAATCCTAGATTAGTTTTTGCATCGGATGACTTGTAAACGCATCCTACCATAGGTACCTACCAAAAAGACTTATGCAACAGATACGCTAACAGATAACCACTGTTTTAAGATCGACTATAATGAAACAAGAATAAGACCTTTCCGCTGAGGTATGGTACGCAACAAGCAGGAGTAAGAAGGTTAAGGACATTTTATCGCAGGTATGGAGGGTGTCGGAAAGACATCATAAATAACATATTCTATAGACGATATCTGAGAGTTAAAGAAATATTGGCAAAGAAAGGGTGGAATATTTGGATCCTATAAGAAATAAGAACACCAGAAAGACATAGAAAACTAATAGCTACATTCTACAATCATTATAAAGTAGTGATGATGCCATTGAGTTGTTTCATTTGGAAAATAATCTGAAATTTTAAAAAATTTGGTCGAACCTTAAAATGATGTTTAAAACAAATTAAAACATGCGTGCGCAGAATTAACATAGTGGAGCGCCAAATAGTTTTTATTTATTAAAAAATCACTCCTCAACTTGTCCTTCCTATAGTTTCTGCACTAGTTGAAACACCACGAAGCATGTGAAGCCTTTGTGTGCCTCAGAAGCCGTATAAAAAAAAAGGGTCAATGACACAACAATAAGGATTTTAAGACCAGTTAACTGGTAGCACTGTCTGAGGTGAATTTAGCAGACTTGGAAGAAGAAGAAATGGCCCTCCTGTTAACTTACAGGAGTTGAGAACGGCCTTAATGATGGAGGCGTAAAAGGAAGACACGCAACATCAAGTAAAAGAAATGCTCAGAAGTAAAAGTCAACGTGCAGTCATTCAAGACAGAAGAGGTAATATTAGCTATGAAAGTTATGCTGCTTCAAAAATCTAAGGCTATCATGTACATTTTTGGACAAATTTGTCGAGTTTACATTTTTTTTAAAAAAATATATTCAATAATAAATAATTTTTATACATATTTCTTGTTCCCGGTCATAAATTTTAATGTAAGGAAATGACTCATTATAGAAGAAAAAATTATACAGGAGTGTTACAGCTTAAAAATAATATTTTGTTACTAAATACGAACTGACTGAGGACGGTAGCCCGGGGATAAGGCACGCTGCTACTAACTCTAAGGACACGAGTTCGAATGCGGCTTAGCAAGAAATTGTTTTCCGTTACGCTGTAGCCGTGAGTCAATCCTGTGGGTTCTGGAGCTCTCCCGGGATCTACTCAGCCTCATAAATTGGGTGTCTTTCATTAGGTAAAAATCTGGCGGTCGAGCATGATTCTGACCAAATCACTTCCTTTTGCACAACTATTGATCTAGTAACAGTACTTCCTTACAAATATCTGCACCCTTAACCCTTCATGAGTTGTAGCGGTATAGATTTTAATTTTGTTTGAAAAAAAAAAAAAAAAAAAAAAAAAAAAAAAAAAAAAAAAAAAAATGGTAACCATTGTACAAGTATGAAAAATATATAAATAAATCGTAAAACAATTTCATAGAAGAAAATACCAAATTTGGTTAATAAGAGTAATTTCCACTATGGCTATGAGCATTATAAACTCCATTACTCTCTTTGAAGGCTCACCATAATTGTACACGAAGAATTCAACATTCCAATAACAGAACAGTTGGCAGAACACAACCAAAGAGCTTAACATAATGAAGATTCTAAATCCTTCTATGGACTTCTATGCCTGAGATAGGAAGAAGTAACCCCCGACAAGAGAACCACAAGCACCACTAAAGTGGTACACTGAGCCGCAATATCGACGGTACCCGCTAGATCGAGGATGCAGCTAACGGTCTATCCGACCACTCTCTTCGTCTTCTCGGACACGGGCCGAAGAACAAGAACAGATGGCCGATAAGGCGGCTGACGACCCCGTGGTTTGGGAGTACGTGAGGAGTGATGTTCAGGATAAGGATAGTTCTACGGAGTACGTGATATCTCGGAATAAGCCATGAGGAAAAGTTAGTAACAAGATTATAGATGATGTTTGTTATCTTACATTATGGGAGCAATGAGAAAATGCTGCAGTGAGGAGTGTAGAAGATAATTAAAAAAAAAAAGTGGGGAAAGTTATAAAAAAATAATAATACTTCAAAATGTTAAGATCAATGAAATGTTTATAAAGCAAAAAAATATAAATATAATAAAGAGGTTAAACAGAAAGTTCTTATATTATAACACCAAAACATTATATATCTATGAGCATGCTATACTTAGATACTATATACATTACATCTTCTTACCATCTTACCATATATACCATCTTCTCCTCATTTATCATTCACGGTCAACTATCTCTCATAATTATATATACATTACAGTTTAAGAACATTCTGGACACATAGAACATTTGACATTCCTACTTACTAAATAGTTCATATAAACTACTCTAAAAAATAAGTTTTTGAGAAAGAAACACCTAAATTTCATAATAATCTATATTCTGTAAAAAACAGAGAAAAAAGATTAACTTATTTAACCTTAATTTTTTATCACTTTAATGGAAAATTATATACTGTAAAGAGTCAACAAAATGGATGACTGCCAGCCATAGGTGTGGACGGTAGATCCAAACATAAAATTTTCGATATTCTTCATGCTATGCTCGAACGCCAAATACTTTGATACTAGGTATCATAGGCCTGGTATACTGTTATTATAGGCCAAATACTAGGTATTACTTACCAGAATAACTAATAAATAAATCAACCACAAAAAAAAAAAAAGAAATATTTAACTGTGTACTTTCTTACTTCTATGATTCCCAATAATTGATTTTGATTCACTAAATAAATATCTGCCTCTATTTTTTCTTAACTCCACATAATTTATTTATTACATTACAACTGTTATTATCAATGTATGTGTGTGTTTAGTAATAGATATTATTGGATCCTTATTTTTGTCATATTCCGTATCATCTTTCATTCTCATTATTATATTAACGTACTAATTGTAAATTTGCAGCTTTATAATCACTTCAAAATGCGTTCAGTTATTATTATTATTTTTTAATTATTATTTTATTTTTTAATTTATTTTCATTTCAGTAGTTGTTAATTAAATTATTAGTTGTATCACTTGAGATCACTTCATATTGTACTTAAAACTGTATCTAGCTTAAAATTGTTAATCCTCCACAACGTCCTAATAGTCTAAACTGTAATATTTATTTTTCACTTATTTCTATCATTTTAATCTGTTATTTTGGCACTGACCGATAGATGTTGTCATCTGGTTCGAACATATTGGATATAATTTTTTAAATGAATAAAATAAAAAAAAAATTAAGGCTCACATTTCAGCCAATTTACGCTACTTTAAATAATGTGCTATTAAGTAATAATTAAAAATTAATTTTTTGAAAGGAGAGGTGGAGGATAGTTTTAAGAGTATGAAGCACGAGATGAAAAATGAGGTCATTTAAAATTTTTCTCGAATAAAATGTACGTACATACTTTATTATTTAATTTTTTAGGACATTTAGAATACCCGTTTTATAGCGTAGGTAAAATTATAAAATTTGATGGGCGTTCTGAAATGTTTTAAAAATAAATTTTCTTTACTTATGGAAAAGTCACTATGTTTTATTTCTCCTTACTATGGTTGGTAGAGTTGTCTATTTTGTTTCTGAACCGTATAGAGTTTTCATTAAAGAATAGTGTGTTTAATAAAAAAAATAGACATGAAATTACGGCTATTTTATTTAAGACTTATACTACCTTTCCCGTACTCTCTAGAAATACTATAAATAGGCTCATAACGTATATATGTAAATCTAAATTCTTAAAAAGGTGCACTAAAACGGATAACTCCAAGTGCTGTCGGTTATAAAAGGAAACACCTTGACCTTCACAACTTCCTTAAGTTATAAAATAGGGCCCTAATGACCTTCCCTAAAGGGAACTCAGCTGACCAACACCTGAAGTCAATTGACCTTTTTATATATTCTAACAAGCGCGGAAGGGGATTATTAGAAAAGTAGTGCAAGGAAAAGTAATTAAAATGTTTCGATTGGTTGAGTTTTCTTTAAACTGATAACGGAAATAACGAAAATATTTAAATAAATTGCTGAGTTGACACCATAAAATGACATTTAACTAAAAATTAGTTAACAATAAAGAACATATTGGATTGTCAGCACAAATGGTATGAGGAATTATTGTTAAAACTATTTTATT
>NW_027107309.1:2268471-2299427 GCF_000696795.3 Halyomorpha halys | reverse complement strand
TATCTATAAATGATCGAACGTATTTTCCAAATAATGAAGAAGATAGTTGGGGGTGATACCAAAGGGAAACACAATAGTTAACAATTATTCATTGTTCCACTTTTATTTTATTTCTTATATTTTCTTTTTAATGTTAACTGAAAGGTGTTAACGGATAAATGCACTATTCGATCGCCACAGAATGTACTTCAAAGCAACCTAATTTTTATATATTCCAGGAGGGATCTATTGTTTTTTCAAGTCAGGCTTCTTTAAGTTGAGAACCAATGTTTTATACTGTAACATTGTACCATGAGTAATTATCGACTCGCTTCAATTTCTCTGCCATTTTAGTAGAAACTAAGTACGTTTCATCACATATAAAGTCATCAAGATGAAACGTCAAAAGACTAGAGTGAAGCGTCCCAATAACTGATTTGTCCGGAAGAAAGAAGGGTCCATTAGTGAAAAAATTTTAAGAAAAAAGTTAGTGAGTGAGAAGGAGGGGGAGAGGGAGTGAGGGGAGAGAGAGAGAGAGAGGGGAGAGAGGGGGGAGAGGGAGGAGAGAGAGAGAGAGAGAGTGAGAGAGAGAGAGAGAGAGAGAGAGAGAGAGAGAGAGAGAGAGAGAGAGAGAGAGAGAGAGAGAATACACATAGGGGCACCTCCTAATACGTCTAAGATGATTTTTTCCTATGAAACAATTGTTAGGAGCAAACATTAAAAATTAAACTCAATAAAAGCTTTTGTGAAACCCAAGAGACTATCAAATCCTTGGTTTAATTTTAATATAGAAATTGCAGAAAATACTTTTTAGACAGTTTATTCTGAAAAAAAAAAAAAAAACCCACCAGCCTCGGTAGAAACAATCGTTAAAGATTAAACTCAATAAAACTTTTTTAAACCCGACGCACGATTAATTCTTCGGTTTAATTTTACCACACGAAGTGTAGATAATACTTTTCAGATAGCTCATTCTTCTTTTTAAAAAAAAAATCAAGGAGATTTAAGTTATATAGACTTTCAATGTAAAGGACTCTCCGGTACAATGGATTCTGTGAACGCCAAATAATGTCAAATAAATCCATTTCGTCCAATAACAATAATGCTTTTAGATATAAGTCATAATAGTAATCGCGATCCCCGATGCCATTTTAGTTTACTCCTCCCTTAAAAGTTAAACTTTATTTAAGAAGTATCCTACATTACAAGGAAAACTTTCCACAGCAGAAGATTCAACTAGGAAACTCTTTCCCTCCGCCCTATCTCTGGCCTAGATGTGTCAGTCTCGTATACAGCCTCCTCCCTCTGAGTCTTTTTAAGATTTCTCTCAGTCTCTTAGGACTTATGTTGCATTGCACTCTCTCTTCCTCAGAATGAAGATTAGATCCGGGCAGTCGAAATGGAAGTAGTAAAAGTAGGAGGAGGAATATAACATTGCTAGCTGTCAAGAAATACGAGAAAGAAAAAAAGGGCAATTTAAGTTGGCCTGAGGGAGCAGATGGGATAGACTGAAAGAACTTACGTTTTACATCTTCTATCCGCATTAAAAATAAACTTATATAATGAGCATATTACATAGATTCATAGGATTTCGTTAATTCATTATAAAACATAATAATAATATTCATCCTTTGAGTCGATCTTCATGAAATTGCTACTTGCAGTTAATTAAATAACTAATTATATTACCATCTCATAATAATCGCATTTAGAAAAAAATACAGATTCCATCCAAGATGAAAGTAAACCAAACCGTACGATGTTTATGGTTTACTAAAACCGGTAAACAAATTTAATTCACAAAGTATCGATGACTTTAAAGAGAATAATTTATAGAATATCTGTTGCTGAGCTCATTGGACACGTCATACGAACGTGCATGTGCATAAACTACCAAACGAATGAATATCATGTTAAAACATAATGTCATTTATAAGAACATAGTGAATAATCAATGTATCATTGAAAATCCAATTTTTGACATAAAATGAGAGCATAATTTCATAATTATGTTGATGGGATAAATTCAGACCCAACAACTCTTATCATTCATATAAATGTTTCTGAATGCCAAAATGAGGAGAGTTTAGGTAAAGACAAATCAGCCAGTGGAGTAATTGCAAAAGTAATGCGAAGTTCATATTTGGTACGTTGTTGGAGAGTACTATGTGGAGAAGGATCTGCATTTTCGAATTCGTAAACAGTATTAACCATAGAAGGCGAAACGATTTTTTAGGTTTTCTCCTATAACTTCGTAATATGTATTTTTTTGCGGAATACTCGTATTTATAAAGTTAAGGAGCGTTTTTTCGTACCCTTCATTAAAATAAAATTAGTACTTCATAGATTTAATACATGAAATGTATTATATATACTTTACTGAGGTTTCTACCTTTGATTGCCTAGTGGAATTATTAGGTAAAGTTAAAGTTGAAATGAAAGCTCTCCACCAGAGGGGTCTTGCCATCCTCTTGAACATATCGCTCTATCTTTTCTTTTGACGTCCTCTTCTTCTTTGAAGGTCGTATGGAGGTCATCCTTTGTCAATTTTTGACCATCTGTCATCTTTGCACCAAAGGAGATGCTCTGCCCATTTCCAAAATGAAGGGTTTCACGTCGATTTTCAATTTCAGGCGCTTTTTAAATATCGTTCGATTAATACTCCTTAACTTCTTTTTTTTAAAAAGTTAAATTTAAGGAGTATTAATTCAGCAATATTTAAAAAGCGCCTGAAATTGAAAAACGACGTGAAACCCTTCTCTCCCACCCTCTATGGTAGCCTTACTTATCTGATTTTCAAAAAGACAATTATAGCGAGTAGATTGGTCGATGTGCAACAGGTTACAGTCTCACAAGAGGAGATCAAAACACAAAAAAAGGCAATCCTTCCTGGCCGGATCCACCCCACTAACACCCCGAGGGAGCGACGATCTTATATAGGTTTTGAAATATTTCCTTAAAGCGGGAAGAGGATTTTTTAAGATAGTGTAATCGACCAATAATTAGAAAGCCTCTGAAATTGGAAAACGTCGTGAAAATTAAGTTAAAAGCTGAAGTTAAGTAGCATTAAATTACACCGTTTTAAAAGGTTTTTATCGAGTTAATGATTACTGAGATACAACAAATTTCTGAAAGATGCAGATTTTTGTCTTAAACTTTTGTTTTATTCACTACTTGGCCATTTCCGACAAACGGTGTATTATTCTATAGTAACCAATGAATCATTCCGAGGGGTCACAACTAAATAAATGTCATACTGCCAAGGCCTGAATCGAACCAGCACCGCTCCAGTTTCCAGACTACTACAGTAACAATCAAAATATTAATTATTTTTAGTTAGGTAGGTAGAAAGTCGGTTTGGATTACTGTAAGACTGGACATCAATCGCAGTGTTCATATTTGATTGGAAACAGAACCACCAATAAAAAAAAATTAATATTCGAGAGATCATGCCTCATTATTATAATATAACGTGGAAAATTGGCTGTACAATCAGAAGAATCAATAGAAAAAATTAGGAACAAACTTTGTCTTGCAAATGCGAATTGGTATTTTTTTCTTGGACCGGGAACTCTATCAAATCAGATAATGAATAGGCATGACCAACGAATAATAATTGAAAACTAAGTTACAAGGTCCTTCACTGCTGTCATCGATCGGATTTCGGGCTTTTTAACATGGATAAGAAGTACAAAGCCGATAGTTCCATTGGGTGAACACCCGCTGATAGACCCAAAGATACCGAGTTAGCGACCCCGGCTTTATGCGAGCGTTGCTCCCGCCCGGCTAACGGCTGCACTGTCTGCCCTCTCCGTGCCCGCTCCCTCGGTCACCAAAGCGGGGAAGCTCTTTCATAAATAGCTTTTGACAAGAGAAATCAATAAAAATATTCTTCACTAAGCTAACTGAAAATTATTCGAACAAGTTGTATCTTACTTTCACATAATACAATAGGGATGATTAAGTAACAAGTAATTAATTGCAATATAAAATAATTAGTTCAATAAATGTTTCGTTTATTTTTTTTTTTCATTGGCGCGACAGACCGTGGAGGTCCAAGGCCTCGCGCGATGTACTTAAGAAATACGTCGCGCGTTTTCTGACGTGGTTTTCATAGGGTGGGTCCGTCATTCCCACGCCTATTTTTGTGAGTGCCACCCATTGGCTACCGGGCCTCACAAATGCCCGGGGGGAGATTGTGAGTGAGTATTGCATAATTAAAATTATAAAAAGCTTGAAAAAATCCCGGGTAGAGCCAGGATTGAACTCGCAATCCATGGGTTGGCAGACAGTATAATAGTAAATACTTGTAATCGACAAAGAAAAAAAATAACCGCCTCTTTTCAAAATTTAAGTCAATCCAAGATAGATTAAAATTAAAAAAAATATGTATATCAAAGACTGCCTGGAGTCCTTCTCCAAGACTTCTAGCCCGAGTTGGTGTTATAATTCGACATGTCTAAACAAAATGGCGGTAGATTAGTTAGTGGAGTTCGGAGGAGAGGCTAGGCGCACGTAGATGTGTGGCTGAGAGTCAGAAACCTCAACTAATATATTGGGAAAATATCTTAACAATATGTTGTTAAGGAGGTAACAGGAATCTTGTCATCCGCTGGCACAATAATATAAAGAAGAAAATAACAACTGCAGGAGATGAAAAATTATACACTACGGTTCTACAAGCTTTGTATACATTCTAGCGTTTAGTACGACCGAAAAGGAAGTATTAGAAGGGGATCCCACGATGAGATTCGAAACGAATGAACAGGATCAGAATATGCAGATAGGGGTAGAGAAAGATAAAATTTATACAAAATGTATTCCTTACTTATAGGAAAAGTAAACAAAGGAATTCGGCGAAAGATGATTTTCGGTGAAAGGGCTTGGTTCGGAGGTAGAGGAGCTTTTACAAGTAATTTTTTGGAGGGGCTTGGTGTTGAGAGGAACCAGTTTCAATGCATGGCGGAAACTTTTATTCTGGACTCATTGGGAATCCAACATCGTCATTTGTATTAGCCCCTGGCTGGGTATAGTTAAAATTCTCTCTCATCACTTTAAATATTGTCTATTGGACTGAACTTTATGGTGTGAATGAGCGACTAACAGTTATGAAGCCGCTCACAATGTTTTTGAGTTCCTCTTGTTTTCCAATTTGTTACTTTAATGAGCTTATATTTCTTAAAGTGTAACAAATACGAAACATAATGACCGGTACATTATTCTTGCAAATGCAATGGTCTTTAATTTCTACACGAAGTGTTTTAAGCTACACAAAACCGTTTTCGAAATTTGAACCTAAAAACACGGCCCAATAAAAATATCCCAAGATATCTAGTATATACTCTTGCTGACTCTGGGGTTCCTACTGGTGGTCTGTGGAACACAGGAGGGCCATAGCCGGGTCCGGCAACACATATTTTTGTGATTAGTCCAAACGAACTCTGAAGTAAATTCATCCCACCATTTCTCTCTATATCCCTTCACTTGGCTAATAATACATTTATTTAATACTTTATTAAATTATTACTTATCTTCTATTATACTAATCTCTAAATATAGAGTTTCTCATTTATCATTACATAATTTTTTCGGAAAAACAGAAAATAAAATTAAATGGTTTGCGACAGAGAAACAAATAATATTCTAATTTAGGATACACAGGGTTCTTGAAATAAGATACAAATAAAACTTCCTGACAGGCAAAGTTCAAAGGATACAAGCGACAGTAATATTGTTAGGAACGCCCCATAAAATAAAGGAGCTGGAAGGAGACCTGAAAAAAAGATCATGTCTTGGAAATAAAGATGGCCAATAAAGACCAAAGAAACAAAGAGGCGGAAGAAATAAACACCAAGGATTGAGAAAGGCATTAAGAAGAGAAGAGGGCAGGTGGTCCAATAACAGGTGGAGTAGCACCTGCCTCCTCAAGCTGCTGTACCAAATCTCGACCCGGCCTTCGGGTACAAGTCATCTCATTAACTTCTTAGCTACGGATATCCAATCCATGTATCTCCTCAATTAGTACAGATATGTTCGAGATATCTCGCTAGAGACGTCTTGGCGTTAGTGATCGTAACTAATGGAGTTATTTTCGTGTCAGCCAACTATCGAGGCTGTCAAGACAATTAGAGGTTCCTCACTGTAGCGGATGCTAGTGACCATTTGTAACATTAATAAGGAAGATAACTCTGTTTACAAGCAATTTTCACTAGAGTACCCAGCTCTTTTAAAGTTTTGAACCTTCTAGATTTTTATGATCGGTTTCAAATTATACAAAACAAAGAATTATTTCCACAGGAAGAGTATAGATATCGTTGGGACGACGTCTAGACTTGCTAGCGGTTGAACAGTAATGACTAATATAAGGGATAATCCAACGATGGTTGAAATTGTAGGAAAATTTTAGATTTTTAACTAAGTTACAAACAATTTGTTGCATCATTGCTTCAACTAGCAATTAGATCACAAATTAATAATGCATTACGTTGAATAATATAGTTAGTCAATATGTAGAGCAGGTCCTTAAGTACCGTTCTAAAACATTGAATATGATACAATAGCGTTTTCAACCGGATCAAAAAATGCAATTCTTGTTTCGTTTTGTTTTAAATTCTGGTTCCACTAAAATGTCTTTGCCAATAAAACACACAACAGGTAGTCCATAAGCGAATTAGTTTATAAACGAAACATATTCCGGGTGCGGTGAGAAGAACTCAAATAGTAATTGAACAATTTATTGTAAGCCGTTTCGCCCCATTTCGCAAGGCTTCGTCGGGAATTATTATGTTTTTAAATAATATAATGAAAATATTTGTAAATAAATAGGCCATGGTAGGTTTATGACTATTAAGTTGGATAAACTAGCTATTTTGAATTATTATTATTATTATTTTTTTTTTTGTAAAAAGTTAGTAAGCCTTATTTTCAATATCAAAGTCCCAAATGAAGACAATTAAAAATTGTTTCTAATCATTTTTTTCTTCTATGAAGTGTTAAGCAGTACCAAGTTAATATCTAAAACATTCTTTGTAAGTTTATGTAAATTTACTTATTTTTCAAATAGGTAATTGAGGTTAAAATACAATAGTTAACTAAACCTTTAGTTTTTCATTTATAGTGTGTGAGGCAATACAATTTTATGGTATTTCATAAACATGTTTTATATAATAGGCAGGTTATTTTTGATTTCTATTTAGTTAAACTTTTTTTAATTAAATTCAATTTTAAATAAATTAATTGGTTTTCAAAATGATGGGTGGGTTTTGGACCGACAAGTACATTATTCTGCAAAATTAATAACTTTTAATAGATTTTGATTAAGAATTATTTGATAAACAACGTGACACCATACTTAAATGTAGTGTAATTTTTTTTATTTGGTTTTTAACTAAGGAATAATTTTATTAAATGGTTCCAGAAAAATCAGAAATAACCTGCCTATTATATATTAATTTTTATGTATTTATGGTATCTATTTCAGAATTACCCTCTAAATCCATGCAATTATTAGAACATAACGATAAGAGAATCTGTGAAAAAAATAGGTAGGAAACCACTGTAATAAGTAAATACTTAACTTTGTGTATTTATATTGATATGAATTTGACCATATTTACAAATTTCGGGAGTTTTTAAAGACTCAGGAATGATCAATATGATTATATAACGACTTGCAAAAGCCTTTCTAATCCGTCAAATGGAATATTCAATGGATTTCATCGATAATAGCTATCATCAATAATTAAACAAAAAAGATGTTATCACACCCTAAGGTTATCCATACTTTTTTTTTTAATAATTATGTAATATTATAATGTATCTCATTATATATATATATATATTGTTATCGTAAACAAAAGTAAATTTGAGTTCATAAGTAGCCGGAAAAGGCGTAGATATTTCAAAGCTATGCTTATAAAAAAAGAAATATATGACCACATAATTATTCGTTTGCTAAAGTAGGTCAATTTAATTTAATAATTCGTCGGTAAATTATAACAACAGAAAATATATAATTAATCTAATGGAAATCTATAAAAAGTTATAATGATAAAGACAATTGCAAGTGGCCCAGTTGCTTGTCCTTGACATGCTAACAGGAAAAGACGAACCGAGTAAAAATGGCACTTATAAACAAGAAAAAAAATTCTGATATGAAGTAAGTAAAATCAATAATTCTAGTAAAAAAAATATATATATATTTAAACAAATAAATTATAATATTGATACTGTTCTTATAAATTAAACATTTGGGAATAAGTTAATAAGTTCTGTTTATTGATTTTTAAATTGACGAAAGAAGGTTCTAGTCAGATATAAAAACTTTTATCAGTACTAATATTTCCCTCCTCTAAGACCCCTGATGAAGACCTGAAACTCAGGTCGAAACGTCGGCATAAAATAAATAAATATGGTTTTGTTTATTTATGTTGTTCTTTGCTGAACGCACCCCCCCTCCCCGACAAACTTCTGCAAGCATAAAAGCTTTTAGAGATAATTTTTTTGTCTTGGTTGCTGAATGTGGTAAGTATAGAACTTATATCAACATCAAATGAATGGTTTAAAGATAATGAGTGTTCTGAAAGTTTTGAGGCAAAAGAATCATAGGAGGAAATAGTTTATGACAATTTATGCTGAGTGCTGCGTATATTAAGAGATTTTTAGTTTCGCTAATGTTCGAGTAATTGGGAGTGAAGCTAGGAGTGCGGTACACGATATGGAGTCAGTGTAAAAGAGGTCTTTTGAGATGCAAGTAGATTTTAGACAGTTTGTTATGGGATTTGTATTAGTAAATTTATTTAGTCCGTGATATCCTCTTCTACGAAGACTTGAGCAAGAAGTTGTCGACTTTTAATTCTTTTCATCAATTTAGGGCTATTCTAACCAGCACATCATATATAGCATTTCCGTACAAATAAGTATTTAAATGATGAATATAAATAAATAAAATAGCATTCTATACAATTACTAACGCGGAAATCCGAAATAAAATGTCCGTCCTATTATCAATTAATCAGTAGTGATTAATTAATTCAGAGTAAAATAGTCAGTTTCTAAACAACTAGAAGACGTTAAAAAGGTTATTGCAGATAGCCCATTTTCATTTGAGAAATAATGAGTAATTTATTTTATTTATTTTTTTATATTTATTTGTGGATACAGTAAAAATAAATAATTTAAACATGAATTGGAAATGAAATTGGGTTTATGTACATTAAATTAACTGTTATAAAATATCCTTACACTAAAAAAAAAAAACTTCTTTGCTACTGTATTTATTATCACATTATAAATAATAGCCAATAATACATTTATGTAGTTATATTAGCCAACAATATTAATGTATTTAATATTAAAACTGAAATTCTCAAGGCAATCATAGCAACCAGTAAGTACCATCTACAACGCACAACCTGCCCTTCTCCACATCCCTGCCCATGGATTTCAGGAGTGCTGAAGCTACAATTGTGTCAGTCAGAATGAAGGCGTTCTATTAATTTCGATATATTCAAATTATACATTTTTTAAATTTCTCATTCTTACTACAAAATAATTATATATTTTCTTTCTTTTATAAAGCTATTTAAAACACTATTTTTACTTACAATTTTTTCATGTGAGCATAGCGAACCCTACAAATGGGACGTCCCCAAGCAGGAGTAGTAAAAGAGCCATCTCTGCTCATCCTGGAAGTTAGGAAATTTAAGATTTGAAAACCTACTTCTAACTGCAAAAAAACTTCAAAGAATACACAGGTAAGTTGGAAAATCTTGTCAAAATGGTTGTGAAATTTTAGATTTTGCCCCTCACCTATAAGTTGATACAACAACGCCATAGCTAAAAATCTGGAAACAAATTATCAATTTGTTCAGAAGAATAAAGGCGGATCCACATGTTGGCCGCTCGCCACGAATCGGAGGCTTGTACAAATGCTCGGTAAACAAAGAGCAGACCACCCCCCATGTCAGTGTTATACACAGATGCAAGCATGGCGGACGTACAAGTGGTTTCAGTCATTACACTGGGATTATATTATTTTTATTACAAAAAAAAAAGAAAATTAAAGGAAATTAAATATAAAACTTATCATAAAAAGTACCAACAAACACCTTTAACCTCCTAACAGCTCTCAGTTGCAACTAAACAAAGAACAATGGTGGAGATGCTACAGGAGCGCTCTCACGAACCCCTTTTATCTGTGTCCAAAAAACCGAATCGCGACGGCTCGGTAACGAGCTTAGGCCAACATGTAGAGGCCCCTTAATATATTCAATCGATATGTGTTGTAGGTTACTTGTAGCCATTTAATCAATAGCGCTGTAACTGATACCACCTGGGCCCTGTTTCATAATAAAGTACAAACTAATACTAGTAATCTTGTAGTTTGTATTTGTCACAATTTCATTGACCTATACAATTCTGCCAGATAATTTTTAACTTTTAAACTCATACAATATGACTAATAGACGTCCCTACTATGAAACATGATGTATTAGTACTTGCAACTAAAGAGTTTGGGTACTTGTACTTATGGACTAATACTATTGACTTTCATTATGAAACATAGCACGAGTTCAGTTGAATCAAGAAAGTTGTTTGTTTTTTTTTCGTTAAGTAAAAGAATGCAAGATATTTTGAGGTGAGTCCACCTTATTAACGTGAATGACAATCAGTCTGATTAAGTGACTGAACGCACAAATAGTTTCTAAATACTTCACAATCCACTCAACTAAAGATTTTCACAACCCCCTCCAATCATTTATCATTTCAGAAGAGTAATAATAGGAACCACACATGCAATGACTAGAATATTTTTCTTGCCTCGTTAATAGATCCAAGATCGACATTCTTCACAAATACACACTGGAACTGATATTTTAAAAGGAGAATCAACAACTGGAGGATCTAAAGGACCCTAGAAAGGCAATGGGGGGAGAGAGTGGGGAGGGTGGGGAGGCTGACAAGACAAGGGACCTGGGACCTGAAAGATTAGGTTACAAAGCAGGTAGTCCTCAGGGGGTCCCTGGCGTCCTGTTCCTTCAATAGTTGACAAGATTATATTGTACAGCAATATCGCAGTCCTGCAATAAAGTTTCATTATTCAAAACATGGCCATCTCGAATTAGATACAGACTAGTATAATGACAAGACTGATTATCTAAAATAAATTGACGAAATTAAAAAAAAAATCGTTTAACTCGGCTTCTTCAAGAACTAGATTAATAGATCTTTTAAGTCATATTATGTCAAAAATCAATGTTTTATACAGGTATGAACAGTTATTTGTTAATTAATTTGTAAAACAGGAGGATTTAACAAGAATTATAATTGTAAGTCCCAATTTTGTGCATGAACCATTCACATATTAATTAAGATATGTTTAGTTAGAAGTAATTATGGAGCAAAAGTATCTAAATTTTATTTTTCTTAATATATAAAGATCTTATAATGATTTTTACTATTGTAAAACCAAATAAATACACATTTTGAGGTAGATAAAATATTTTATATTATAATAAATCGGGAAACCATCGAGGTAACAATACAACAGGAACGAAATCGGGTAAACCAGACCTCGAATACAGATTATTGGGAGGAATTAGAGGTGTATCGGTCTAGAGTGAACGTAAGGAAAAGACTTTAGAGCTTCGGAAGAACTAGTCCAAACTGAACGTGTCATCAAAATGTACAAGGCAACTGAGTGTGGCTTCGTAGGAAGAGGTGCTGGCTCCTAGTCAGTCTTAAGGGGCCTCTACATGTTGGCCGAGCCATGGCAAACTCAGACATACACGAGCATGTGGATGGGTGGCTTGGCTTGGTTGGCCTAGGCTCGTTGCCGAGCCGTCTAGAGTCGGTTTTTTGGACACAGATCAAAGGGGTTCGTGAGGGCGCTCGTGTAGCTTCTCCACCATTTTTCTTTGTCTAGTTGCAACTGAGAGCTGTTAGGAGGTTAAAGGTGTTTGTTGGTACTTTTTATAATAAGTTTTATATTTAATCTTATTTATTTATATTTAATTTTCTTTTTTTGTAATAAAAATAATACAATCCAAGTGCAATGGCTGAAACCACTAGTACGTCCGCCATGTTTGCCCCTCTGAATAACACTGACATGTGGATGGTCCGCTCTTTGTTTGCCGAGCATTTGTACGAGCCTCCGATCCGTGGCGAGCGGCCAACATGTGGATCCACCTTAAGGTACTCCACGAACACGTGTGGCTCAACCTTTGTCCAGGTCGGAGCGCCTAGACGTGAACTTAACTGTTTAGCCGATTTCTTTTTACTATCAAAACAATAGTTCGCCCTTTCTGTCAATAGTTTGACCCTTCAGGATTGTATTTCGGGAATTAAATCGAACCTGTAGAAATGTCGCTAACACTACTCTGACTTACAAGTAACTGAACCATTGTTCAATTTTAGATCAAAAAATATTTTATAAGAAGTCTGTTCAAATATGATGGTAAAACACAGTGAATTAGTAAAATGATAAATTGTCATTTTTACTAATTACGCTACAGTATTATTGAAGAAAATTGAATGGATTTTGTTGTGTTATCATCTGACGTCTAACATGAACAACCTTCATCAGTCCGATGAGTTAGAAAAAAAAACAAAGAAACAAATAGCGGAGCTTGAGTGCAAAAGTGTGTCGACCTTTTATAACTTCACAAACTTATACTTATGAATTTAATGCATTTGTTTTTAAATTCTAATTTCATAGGAATTAATAATTCTACCAGAAGTTATTCCTTAGTTTTTAGAATTTAAAATTGTCTTCCCTAAAATATTTTTTAATGTACAAGCCATATTGTACTGAAAGAGAATTCGAATTGTACATATACATCATGTAAAACATTGCAGATGTTCAGTATTAACAATCCTGATTTCTAAAATTAAATTACGAAAATCATTAGTATACACTACGATAATCAGACCAATTTGGACATATGGAATTGAGCTCTGGGGCTCTACCAATCTATCAAATTCCTCCCGCACCCAATACTTACAATCCAAAATCCTAGGTAAAATCTTGATTCTTCTTATTACGTCACAAATAAACTCATCCGCAAAGACTTTAACATCCCATTAGTATCAGATTTGGCCCGAAACAGATATGCGTCTTTTCATTCCAAACTCCGTACCCATCCCTAACCCATGAGTTCTTAATCTCTCATCCTTAACAATCCCTGATAATCCTCCGAGGCGTCTGAAAAGAAATGGCCACGGGACCTTCTAATTTAAATTAATGCCTGAAGTACCACCAATGGGTGGTTCCCTCCCAAGATTTGCAAGTTTAAATGTAACATATAACATATTTACTTATTGTATTTATTATGTTTACAATTGTAAATCATATTAAATAAATTTTTAAAAAAATACGTAAATCATAGAGAAAAGAGAAGTATATTTTACTCTAAATTTTAATAACATTTCAAATTACGATGTTACCTTAATTTCCTTAAATTAATAATCTTCTTCATTTAAAAATTAACTGTGACTTATTCATCATTTTTTTTTTTAATTTTCTACTTTCTTATCAATATAATTAAACCATAAATAAGGAGGAGTTTGATATTGGTAGGAAAATATGGTAGTTATATTGATAACTACTATATTTTTCTCGACTTAATTAATTTAATTCTCGCATATTTCAGTGATATAAACCACACCAGGTACTTTTTCATCGTAAATACCTTAACTTTTTAATGAAGGACAAATCGACAGAGAAAATCACCTTGAGCGATGACTTCCTCTTTACATCACTTGCAAACCAAGGGCGATGAAAATGTCAGGTTGTAAAGAAACCCAGTGATCACGTCTCATCATGGAAGACTTCTTCCGATGATCAAGCTAATAGTTCACCATTAACCACTTCATTTCATCTCATCCGGGAAGTGAAAGTGGCCGAAGATTAAAAACGATTTTAAATTAAAAAAAATAAATAAAATCATGACAGCAATATATCCCCAACCGGTTCATAAGGGCAATGTCTAACTTAATACTTTTGTATTTGGGAACAGTACACATATCGCTGATTTGCTTTAATAATGATACATCTGATAAAAAATATTTTGATTTTATATTGAATTGGACGTATTCTAAAGACAGTACCGTAAACTGATATAAATTGTTTTTTTAGTCACTCCACATAGATTTTTTTCTATCTACTTATGATTTACGTTTTGGGTTTTTTCGACAAAGAGACAAAGAGGAAAAATAAAAGTCTATACAAAGATAATATTTCTATTTCATAAGTTGCGTTGATCAATAAAATTATCTATCGTTCAAAGATATCGCTAATTACCAAATATATCATATATCGAGAGAGTACGGAACAAGTAGTATTTATCTCTGCTTACTCTATTAATTTAATCAAATTAATATATTAATTAATAAATCAAAAACTAAATACATTATTTTTATACAAGTAGAATATCTTGAAACATTGGTTCTTCCACTAAAATATGAGATTTTCACAGTAGATTAACGAAACAATGTAAGGAGGGAGGCAAGTTATAAGTCAGCATTTCAAAATGTTTTAAAATAAAACACTTAATTTATGTCACCTATCTTTTGACTCCTACTACACATATTACCCTTTCCACCTATGTATCTATATCCAAAGGGATAAATTTCAAATAATGTATCAAGAGTTTACTTCTAAAATACAAATATATTTTATATATTAAAAACTCAACTCGCATATTCAATAATAAAAAATTCAACACGTACCTAGATATAAAGTTTATTTTCAAACATAGAGAAGAATGTAAGAACTTAATGCTCCTTCAATGTATTTACATATTTTGAAACAGACTAATAATTATAGAATTATGGTTGGATATGCCATGGTTTGAATGGATATTTCAGCTATCAGATATCATATGTGAAAATAAAATTCTGAACAAAAAACATCTAATTAAAGATTAAGATATATAACTATTTTGTTGCTATATAACTCAATACCTAAACAGCGTAGCAAATCCGCAATTATAGAATAAATGTTTTGCTCGCCAATACGAATCATAAGCTGATAATTTGAACTTATAAAAACAGAATTTTTAATTATAATATCTAAGATGTAATAACTATTTCTAAGATATATCCGTAGAGATCCCTGAAAACTATACGGATAAGTAACAAGAAAATGTTATCTCATCGTAAATAAATGCTATTTTGCCCAGACAGGTGCCACCTATAGTCCTTGTGAAACCCACAACTAAGGGTATGGCAGAATCCGTTAATGACCGGGGCCTAAAATATGTTCTCTCATCTACCTACCTGTATACCTGCAGGTGAAGGATGCATGTTTTCAAAATAATAAAGACTAGTTTGAAAATTCAACTATCTACAGAAAAGCAAATAATCCTCGTAAAATATTAGTGGACTGATTAATATCTTATATGATTTAACTATATAGTAAATTTACAAATGTAATATAAAATTACCGTGGGCTGGAGATGGACTGCGAACCGCAGTTCGAAGACCCCTGCTATTCACAACAAAAACAAGAAGATTAAGATGGAATGGGCACTTAAAAAGAGCACAAGAGGATGACAAACAAAGCTCTTTTTTCTATCACCCTTAAAGAGGCGTAAAAAGAGCGACGAAAGAAGCGTGATTTCTAAGAAGAAAGGTTAAAAAAAGAAGCAGGAGAGAACGGCAGGTCCGGAAGAGGTGGCAGGATCCTTTAGGAAACGATTTATGACCTGAAGCTTGTTGCATCGTTAATAAAACCTTAAATTGTTAACACAGTGCTGGCATCCTCGAATACGAATTAGCTGCTAGTCAGGTTAGAAATTGGTAATTTTATAACTGATATTGTATTAACTACTAATTTGCTACACTACAGATATATCACAGACTCAACTAGCTATGGAGAAAAGTGATGGAATCACGGAGCGTTACCTTGTTACCTTTGGTGGCAGAGCTAGATTCAGCGTTCCTCACCAAATTGTATATATTAAATATTGGTAAGAATGAGTTCAAGATGACTTATTTTACCAAAATAATTTTAATTCTTTACTTTGTTTTCTTATTTTGCTGTTTTTTGATTCCTGTGACTAGGCAATGTCTGTTTATATTTATTATATTATTTTATTTGTTTTATTTTCATTATAATTATAAATAAATTATTTATTTTTTATTATTATTCATATAATTTTCTACTTGCATTTAATGTGAATACATGGTAAGATTAAATGCAAACATCCTTAACACTTCTGGTTCTTGAGTGTGGTAGAATGAAGTATTCCAAAAGAAGTTTTAAAAGAAAAAATAAATTGGGTATTTTACTTTTTTTTTCCCCATAATTTAATTTTATAAATAAATACAATATATATATTTACATATATACATACACATTTAGAGCCTTTCCTTTGCCACATGGCATTATAAGGGGTTGGGCTTGGTCCGCTGAAGGCGAGGGGTTACAATACCGGGTCAGGAGCTGCCGCCGGATGGTGGGGGAGGGGTAAAAAAAACGAGGAGAGACCGTTCCACTGTGGGATAATAGAGGTGAAGGATGTATTTTGTTTGTTTTTTTTCGTGCCCTTAATTAAGAGTAATAAAATTATTAGTTTATAGATATATAATACAAGAAAAGTATTATGTATACTTTACTGCGTCATCTTCCTTTGATTGTCTTGTGGCATTACAAGGTGTTGGTATGGAGTTCAGATAAGGTAGTATAGTCTAACTGTAGCTAAAGGCTAACGCCATGGAGTTGATGGATTTGCAGTTTTATTAATTTTTTTCACCATTAACACACAATAAAAATAAATCTACGAGAATGAAATAATAATAATAAACTACCAGCCAAAACCCCTCTGTAAGTCTAAACCGTTCACCACCCAAACCTTAACGAGAGATTAGCCTTAACGAAAATATTTTA
The DNA here is from genome assembly GCF_000696795.3 of Halyomorpha halys. Lineage (NCBI taxonomy): Eukaryota > Metazoa > Arthropoda > Insecta > Hemiptera > Pentatomidae > Halyomorpha > Halyomorpha halys. The sequence goes on along the minus strand of NW_027107309.1, from coordinate 2,282,557 downwards.
TCTACGTTTCATTTCTCCGCAAATTTATCTAAGTTAAAGTTTACTTAAAAATTAACATAACAAAATATTTTTTTTTTTTTTACCCCCTTCATTTCATTTCTGACATACAGGGAGAGGGGGTTATCTACAGGGCACCACCCTATTCTAAAACCTTGGTGTATGTTCAAGTTATCATTTTGTGGAGCACCACAGAAATAAAAGTCAACCCTTCAGGCCGGATGCGAACCGATCTCGCTGCAGTTCCCAGATTGCAAAGACCTACGCTTTGACTCTCTGAACTAGGGAACTACCTGAACTGCCTGATGGCCCACAATATGAATTTAACATTTGATTATTTTTAGTTTAATATACATAATGCTTTTACTTGTATAGAACCTCTTACAAATTATTTATTCAATCAACTTGTCCCAAAAACCATCCATGTTAATTAAAAACGGCACTTAAGCTTAAGTTAGACTTAAACTGTGCGTTATCGAAATGAAACAAATTTTTAGGAGTGTCTCCCCATAATTCTCATGAATGTTAATGTCGGTCTAAGCACATATTTAAAGTGAGAAAGTGTTGGGATTAAAAGTTCCTAGAGAGCAGTTTTACCCGACTTCTTGGTTTATAAAGTGAAGCATAAGCCATCGGAGTTGAAGGTCGCTGGTGCTAGTTTTGAGCGTCTTAAAACCAAGCAGTGAGTAAAAAAAAAAAAAAAATCAACAATACACAAATATAAATTCGTAGATGGTCCGAGTTGTGGTGAAAAAAAAAAAATAAAAAAACTGTAGCAGCCATTTATCGACAGCTTACTTTGGGCCTCCGTGAAAAGGCAACAAATTCGAACAGATTTTCTACAAACTTCTGGTTTTTAACCCGATAAGCAGTGAGAAATATTATGAAGTAACGCAAGAAAGGGTCATATATTTCATAAACGTTCTCAGGCCAAGGAAATGTTAAGGTGCTAAAGTTATCTTCACATAATTTATCTAGAGTCGACCTTTTCAACAAATTCTGCCGAGTCACCCCGAGGTTCCAAAAAGGTTAGCCCTCGCGACGTCCGTGTCTAAAAATTTCTCATCTGATCTTGGCTGCCCTCGGCAACATGCCACGGGGCCATTTCCTCCCTCGAGGGTATTTCGGGAAATCTCACGATCGTCTAAGAAGTACTTCAGGGTCTTATTCTCTCTTTAAATAAACACGAACATAATAATGAGAATTATTATTTTTAGGTCAAAGCAGGGGATTGAAGAAACAATTTTTCATAAAGGCAACTGAGTACAATAACTATCAATAATATTAAATTATAAACAATTTTAATCTGATAGTTTTTTTTTGTGTTTATTTTTTAAAATTATTAAATATTAGTCAAAAACAAAATGTAAACAACAAACTGAATACAACTTTTTCAGCACATTTTTTAATATAAAATAAAAACTTATTACCACTTTATTCTATTTCATATTTCTGTAATATTTTGTTCTTTTCTATTTGCCATTTTCAAACACTTAGCTTAGACAAGCACTAAAACAATTTTCTTATTTTTACTTCTGATTAAAATTAAAAAACGGCATTTTCTTTAAAGTGCTGTAATAATTGTTAGATTTTCCCCACTCATCGCCACTGCACGATGCACCTGTTTTATAGTCAGGAATTCCAATAATACAGCTACATGTATTTGTGCCAAATATTGTACAAGATCAAATAATAGAATGTGACATGAGGCTACTCGTGGGGATTCCGTCCTGACACAAGAATTTTTCCGCAATGTGAACAGATAAAATTCACATTGCGGGAAATCATTCAGTAAAGAAGCTAAAGGCGGATCCACATGTTGGCCACTCACCACGAATTGGAGGCTTGTACAAAGCTATTTGAATCTACTTATTTATTCTATAATATATTAATATATATATATTAATAATTCTTTCTTATGGGAAAACATTTGTAAAAATGAAATTAATTTTCCCACACCATGTCCACTTCCTGGATCTATCAACAATGTATAAATACCATGTGCATTTTTAGCAGGTGGCGCTTATGTACTTTCCACCCATGTCATGAAGCCCTATCCTGGAGAACATAGTGTCACTTCTCCAAAAAGAAAATTCAATCGGTGTTTATCAAGGTCCAGGGTTGTGGTGGAAAACACGATTGGTATTTTGACATCAGTATTCCGAATTTTCCGATGTCCTATTGACTTAAATCCTGAAATTTTTTCAGAAAGTACCATGGCATGCATACATACCAGGAAATATAAAATACATAGCAGTTCATATGGTAGTGAATCCAAAATAATTCTAAAATAATAATACTAAAATCTATTTTTAATTATACAACTCTTAGAACTATTTATAATAATTTAATTAAAATTCTGCTCCCAGAATTTTTTTCTCGTAGTTTTTATATGTTACTATTGATCTTAAGAACAAAACTAAATAATTGTAGATTTCTCCTCTGCCAAACATACTGCACCTAATACCAGCTTGGTTCACAATCCAATAGAAAAGACCGAAACGTTTTTATTATTCTATAATGTTATATTAAAAAATGTGGGCACGATAATTATGCAAGATTTTTTCTCATATTTTTTATTATTAGTTAATAACATTTTGAAGTTCAGAGAAAGAGTGATAGAGCCTGCAATAGATTTCTTTAATTGGTTAATTATTATTATCCAATTTCTAATACAAATTTATTTGAGTTTTCCATCCATAAATCATGCTTAAATATATCCTTAAGATATGTAGCAAAGATTTTTAAAATACTCAAATTTAAATTTTAGCACACATTCACCCGGTAATTTTTTGCAAGGCCATTCACAAAATGCCGGCATTTGTTGGCACTGTCTGTAGAAATGATATGACCTAAAAAAAAAGGTGATTTGTTAATTTTTTATGATATTTTTCAGTGAACTTTATGACAATTAAATTTAAAAAAATTTTTTTTTATTTAATGTTTTTTCTTTGCTTTCTGAGGTCTATTTTTTTTCTTCATTGGCGCGACAGACCGTGGAAGTGCAAGGCCTCGCCCGATGTACTTAAGAAACACATCGCGCGTTTCCTGACTTGGTTTTTATAGTTTTTGAGTCCGTGACTCCCACGCCTATTTTGTTTAGTGCCACCCATTATTGGCTGACGGGTCTCACAAATGCCCGGAGCGAGATTGTGAGTGAGTATTGCATAATTTTATGCTTGAAAAAATTCCGGGTATGGCCGGGCTCGAACTCGCAATCAATGGGTTGGGTTGCGCGTTACCACGCTGCTACCGTCAACCCCCCAAAAAAAATTAAATCCACAAAAAAGATTGTCTTTTTAATTAGATATAGTAAATTATTTTTAATTTAATTTTATAAATAATTAATATTTCTTCAGCGAATGGTAGTATTCGAAACATGTTCCAGTATCAATGGAAATGTTACTAAAGTCCACAATCAGAAATTATCGCCACATATTTATTTTTTGTTATCCCTTTTAGACATATTTTATTTATATAAAATGCTCTTTAACTTTGAATAAAATACCTTTTATATATATATTTGAAGTCTTACCAAAACTGAACCCCTCTCCCCAAAAAAAGAAAATGTTTTCCTCTGAAAACTCTGTGAAAAGGTTGTTTTTTTTTTTTTGCACCACTAAATTTTGGTTTTGATCGACACCCTCAGCTCTCCCATTAGGGTTCACCTAACTTAAATTCAGCAGTGAAATTAGTAACTACAGAAATACGCAGTGTGTTAATACACACTTAATACAAAATTCAGTTGACATTAACTTTATAAACACAAACGGCATATAAAATCAATTTAGTTTATCCTAAATAATAAAATAATTAAAGATGGCTAGAATGGATGAGTAAATATTTTAAATAAGCTGAGAGGTGGGAAATATAAAAATTTCCAGAGGTTCGATTATCGAAGACTACAAAAATAAATCAATAAGTAAAATTTAAAAGAAAATAAAACTGTACTTATCTCTTTCCACAAGTCATTTACAAAAAATCATTCTTTGAACATACCTGAAATAAAAAAAAATTCATTAATAATTTAAATAGTAATAATAATAGACATATTAAATTATGGATTTATGGGCCGTTATTAAAGGTATCCATTATATACTAAATGTATTATAGAGGTGAAAATGCAAGAACCTCTTTCAATACTATAACGTGGATTCATTTTTTTTTTCAAGTAAAAAAACATCATTTTATTTTCCTTATTTCCACTGAAGGCGCAGTACTATTTAAAAAAAAATTAATAGTTGACACAAATCACTTGCACAATTTTGCAACCTTAAAGGATTCCGGGAAGTTGGTAAGGCATACTGCTCAGTAACCATCCCCTGGTACTAAAAAATTGTGCAATGAACAATGACTAATTAGTTTCGCCAAGGTTATATTAATGACAGTACCTTAATGCTTAACACATAAAGACAAATTAAAACTAACTCAATATTAGTGATTACAATTCTAAATACCCAGAGTCTATAACTCAATTAAAATACAATAAACATAAAAATGGTATTCATGTTGCTGGCGCATCCTTGACGTAGTTCACAGAGGCACAGATAAAAACTATGAAACTGCCGCTTCACAATAAAAACTCCAATTTTTCATAAACATGAAAATTTACGCCTTAATAAATATATGTCTAACACATTTAAATCCAATTTATTTTTTCAATATATCCATCACCAACGCTAATATTACAATATAATTGTAGACATTTATGATAAAACACACTAGAATAAAATGTTTTGTTTTAATTCTAAATATTAATATATATGGATTCATACGTATGGCTAATGTTTTTAACATCAGTGAATGCCCATAATTATTTTATTTTTTTGCATTTTATATCAACACTTAAATATCAGATAAAATTCGGAGAAGTTAAAAATAATTTAAACTATGTCTTTCTGTCGATCTATGAACTGCAAGGCTCTACCGAGGATGACACTAATTACAACATTACAAAATGTCAATAGTCAAATTTACAAATATAAGTACCAAAATCATTACAGCACTAAGAGTTGGAAGCCCTCAAATTTAGGTCACAGAATTTATGTATTTTTAGGGTGCTTATAATAAATTGCAACATTTTTTTGCAATTTATTTATTTATTTCTATTATATCTATAACCAACGCTATTATCACAATATAATGGTTAACATTTATGATAAAGTACACTAATATAAAATAGTTTATTTTAATTCTAAATGTCATTTATCTATACGCATTCATACTTACAGCTAATGTTTTTAACACGAGTGAATGTGTTTAAATCATTTTATTTTTCTTATTTTTTTTGCATTTTATATCGCAACTTAAATATCAGATAGTAATCGGAAAAATTAAAAATAATTTAAATTATTTCTTTCTGTCGGTCTACAGTCTGCAAAGCCTCTAACGAGGATGAGCGATATCTAGCTGTATAAATCACTCAATTTTTGAAGACAATAAACATAACATTACGAAATGTCGATAGTCAAATTTATAGATATATGTACCAAAATCATTACAGCACTCTGAGTTGGAAGCCCTCAAACTTAGATAATAGAATTTATATGTTTTAGGGTGCTTATAACGAACTGCAACTTTGCTTAGTCAAATATTTTTTTGAAAAATAAAAAAAAATTATAAAGAAAAAAATATTTTTCTTATTTGCTCAGAACTTGAAAACCATTATTCGTTTAGATTCTACTTTATTAAATTAAACAAGAATAAATTACTATTGTTTTTTTATTGCTGTTTTTTATGTAACATAACCATAATAAATTTATAAAGTAACATAGAACATATAAATCATAAAGAAAAAAAAGGTATGCTCAGCAGAGTATAAATATAGAAAGAAAATAACCTTAGGATCTATTGCATTGCAGACAGTGAAACGATTTGTTTATTAGGACATATACAATGATGCAAGCAGAAATAAATTCAGGTTAGGAAAAAATAAATAAATAACCGAGAGGACCGGGCTTCGCAACTGGGTTCCGTACCACCCCTACACCGCTCTCTGTTCCCTCTTCCACGTATTACTTATTTACATGAAATTTACAAGAAAAAAAAAACATTCTTAGTTGATTCCACATGCAAAAAGTAACCAACCAAAGTCATTTTTTTATCGTTTAAGCTAGATCGGTAATTTTTCGATTTAGATAATTGTAATAACCACCAAAAAGACCAAACCCTATATCTATCTCATACTGATATACTGGATACGACTGTATAAACTATATACGATGGTTTTTGATATTATGCTATGAAATTAATATTTTTGACAAAATGAAAGATACAGATTATAGAAGACGTTTTTAAAAAAAAGTTCGTTCCTTCCAGCATATATGGGTTCACTTTTTTTTGCTTCTCTAACTATTTTAAATTTAAAAACATAAGGAAGGGGAATTTGGTGCAATAAATATTTATATAAACAGTATATTGTTATCGTAATGCAAATTTTTTTTTGTAATAGTTGAAGTTGGTAAGTATATATCAGGCCAACTTTGCTGTATATAAGATATACTTTTATAAGTGTGTCGCGATCGACTTGTAGTCATAGGAGTAGTTTAAGGGGAAAGAAAGTGTGAAATTCATACTATGTTTATACACTGTGGGTATCAGGTGCATTCCAGTGAGGTATGGGTGGATAAGTTATATATACATTCAAAACTATTTTTTATTTCTTAAATCACTTAGTAATGTTCCGAGATATAGGCTAATGAAGAAAATAAATTTCCAGACCTAACTTTTAAATGCAGCGTGCACACATGCCTTATCTAAAAAATTCGATTTTCCGATACTTTTTAAAAATGCATTTTATTTTTTTTATCAACTGAAAAGTATAAGCTGTTGTTCGTAAATATGAAAAAGTTGCACAGTATGACTGATAATTTGATTTCATTACTTCAGTTTTTAGGGCGAGGAAAATATATCATGAAAGGATAATGACTTACTTTAGCTATTATATCAATAGCTCGTTGAGTAAAAATTGTGTTTAAATGTAAAAAACAAAACAACGATAATTACTTAAAGATCCAAAAACGTAACATCCAAGGGAATCAACAGAACATGAGTAATTAATAACTTTTGATCCATACGAAATATGTCTGAAACTATTGCTTAAAAGTTTTGCCTTCAATAATTGCTTCAAAGTCCATGGTACACGGAATTCCACGCCAGACATTGCGATCAACCGAAATTGGCCTGGCTATCGACTTGTTGGTAGGGGTTATAATAAAAATTATAATAATAAAATAAAGTTATTAGAAACTTATTTAATACCGAAAATTTCGGATAGCAGAGATTTTAATAATATTTTTTTTTTAGGATCAACTAGGTAAAAATTTGTTCAAATTGCATAGAGCAGAGCCACGATTAACCAGGTATTTGGATTAACCGGCGGTAAAAGTCCATAAATTAAGTAAAAAAAAAGAAAAATGCTAAGAAAACATAAATTTCGAAGAAAAACATCAAAATAACTGACTCTGTGTCTACTTAAAACCGTTAGTTTAATCATTAATCATCGAAAGATTTTTTTTAAATTATTTTAAATTGGCCCAAAACATTTATCTTCACCATACACTATATGCATATATACATATGAACTCCATAATAAGTTTTACATATTAATTTTTACCAGACAAGTGAGTTCTTTTATTCGGTTCTTATTAACCTTCTTCCCTTAAACCGTATGGGGGCAGAAAAGCATTGCTCAACTGCATTAGTTTAGTGTAACTAGCAGGTATGTAAGGAATATAACTTCAAATATATAAAAAAGGAAATTTTTAATGCCTATTTTACAGTAAAAGGTGTTAGTAATAATCCATCCCTAACTATCAAGAACAAATTAAACAATGGAGAACAGTTACGATTATCCATGTTGTATAGGATATGGCGTCGAATCCTTGAACCTAATTGTTGGCACTGACAAATATTTAATTACTCTGACATATGCCTGATATGTAATCAGGTTTACACAGATTTAACGAGGACCGTATACATTCGAAGGACGACCTAAAAAAAATATTTAGCGCAAGCCTTTGGCGGATAAACACTATCAGCTTCGGCTTATCTCAACTGATGAAACAACACTCTCACTGCACTCGCAACCTGGCATACTAACCCCAATAGAGGCTAGTCTTTCACTAATATGGTGCTATATCTCAGCGGCAAGGATGTCTGACGCGAGCTAGAGCAGTGAAGCTAAGCAATCAGACGGGAAATCGAATACCTAATTTAGTAGAGCCCTGCTTATCCGTACAAGTCGGGACATCACCAGTAAAGCGGGAGAACCAGTCAATCCGACTTGTACTGAAGAAAAAACCCGAATAGTTACATAATTTTAGTTTAAATAAAGTGAAAATTAAAATTCAATTAAAAATTAATACATAGATGTTTTGTTAAGTTATATAAAATGAATTTAAATTAATCTTCCAAATTAAATTAATTAACTAACTTTAATATTCAATTAATTAATTTATTAGTGACATGTTTTATTATATATGATGAAGTTATATTAATACCAATGTTGACCATAGATTCAATATAATAAGATGGCGAGGTGCAGTCAGTGGAGTAGTAATAATAAGTAAAAACTAAAACTATATATTTATTAAAAACTTTTTTTTATAAAATAATAATGCAGCAATATAATAAATAGACAATTTAATATTTTGTGTATAAGCGATTAGGATTTAATAGAAGTCACAAAGCCAGTTTCTGTTTTTTTTTTACATAATTAGGATTTTTTCTTCAGTTCATTATTTTTAACCGCCGGTAAATCCGAGGATTTATTTATTTTAACCGCCGGTAAATTCAAGTATTTATTTATTTTAACCGAGGATTAATCTGTTTAAGCAATTCTACTGTACTAAAATCTTGGATGAAGAAAGTATTTAACTTAAATAAATTATTTGAAGAAAATATCCTAACAAAGATAATAAATAGTAGAAGAAGGTAATGTCAAACATCTTTTAGTGTTCGGATAACGTCTATCATATCATATGATCATTAAACGACCAAAAATAGTATGTAAAAATTAATTAGTAAATTACTTTATGAAGGAAGCACCTTCAACATTGATTATTTTGAAATATTTATGCTTTCGTTGAAAGAGAAACATCACCACGTGACACGCGTATTAGAGAAAACATGGATTCTAGGGTGAAAAAGCAAATATGATGACTATTTTGTACATTATATGATATATATATATGCATGTTCCTTTAAGGAGTGTGATGAGTAATCATAACAATCGATAGAAAACCAAGTTTCTAAAAATAAATTTAAAGGCCTGTTAAATTGATGAAACACTCCATTGGTAAGAATTGAGAACGAGAAATTACAAAAAATATTAACGATGCCAATCTTTAATTAAAACAACTTTTTAATTTATAATTAAATTAAATGTTTGCTTTAGGCATTAAGTGAAATCTCCAAATATTTTACGTTGTTTATTTTATTTTCAATATCTTAATTAAATGAGAAAGGATATAGTAAGTTTGAAAAATTATTCCCTGTAAACTAAAGACAAAAAAAAAAATGTAAAATAAAATGATTTTGTTCCCATTAATAGGTTTTTTTTTTCTTTTCTTTTTTTTTATTAAGCAATAGAGGCTTAGAAAGAAAAACCCAGATGAAGACAGAAAAAAAATAAGGAAAACTGATTAAAAAGGAAGGGAGACGCAAGACACCATAAAATCAATTTTACTATTAGATACAGTTCACTATTACATGGATACCAGCTCGGGCTATAAGAACGTAGGGGCATGGTCGGTATTACGTTTTGATTGAGTGAAAGTACTTCACTACATCATTGAGGTCACCTTCATATCTGCATTTAATCTGTTAAAATTCGAATTAAAAATATAAATATACTTTCCGATCTATCACTAAAATTTACTAAACTCAACTCCTTACTAAACTGTATTGTGTATAATGTAAGTTGTTCTTTCCTATAAAAGGAGGATGAAGTAAAGATAGGAACATAAAGGGGAGGCGACCCCTATCAGGGGAACAGAAGAGGACGATATTTCACCGAAAGTAGATTCTATCGACCAGGAGTAGGTGGTTCTTCCAGAGTGACTGATGGCTCTCCAGTATTGAGTGGTCACTGCACCGCTTCTTGTTAGCCCATGGTCATCTCTATGGATAGCCAGCCTTTCCAGAACTTCAGCTTGTCAGGCTTTGGAGGTTTGGGCAGCTGTCAATTCGGCTTCGTCATGCTCTGAGCCCGAGTTTCGTACAGTTCTCTTCTATAGCCTCGTCGACAATAGCGGTTGGTTACTTTCAGGGGGTATATTAAAAAATAAATGTACCTTAAAAAAACCTTACTAAGAGTACCTTTAAATTCAATTTTATAGAAATATAAAATTTATCTCCTTCTAGTATTTATCAATCCAAGGGCTTCCGATATAATCGGTTATATCCACATATCATTAAAAAACAATGAGCTGGCGTACGCCAATCTTCTACAAAAGGAAAATGAAGCCAAATAGAGGAGAATTGATCACGCTTTCGGAGTTCAGGATAACAGAAATGAAGAGCCGTTAAAACGCTGACTTTGACAAGCTTGTACCTGCAGCGGCGCCGGTTCGAATCAGGCTTGGGGAATTGATTATTTCTGTGGTGATCCGACGAAATGAAAACTTGACCTCCCCCTATGGTTAAAACAGGATGGTAACCTGTAGATAAACCCTGTCCCCACTCTGTATGTCAGAAATGACCAGGAAAGAGGTAAAAAATACAATTTTAATTGGAATGGAGCTGTTTGTAGCTCAGCTAATTAATTCAGCTTTAACTGGCTCGTGAATGGCAGGCGCCGTTTCTAATCGGGCTAGAGGGGTTGACTTTTAATTCTGTGGTAACCTGTAGCTAACTCTCATACTCTCCACATTTGTCAGAAGTAACCAGGGAGTGATATAAAAAAAAAAAAAAAAAAAATGAAACAGAAGGAAGGTGGTGGCTCTCATATCTCTGCTACGCCCTTAGAGTTTATCACAAGTCTTTTTTGTGGTTTATCACAAGGGTTTTTGGGATTAACTTTACTATTATATTTCTTTCTCCAAGCTCTGTCAAAACCTGATTTTTTCCATTTTTTTTTTTTTCAACATTAAAAAGAATAATAGAACTGATTAAGTAACCATTATTTACCTTTTAGCTTTAAAATAAAAGGGTAACACTTAACGTAATTAAAAAAAATTACAGAAATAAATGCAAATAAAACTAGTCAGCCTTTTATATAAAATAGTTGGTTTATTAAGTTCTAACGACCACATCAACAAATTGTCAGACGCATGCCCTGTTCAAATTTTGGAATACAAAAACCGTATACTTTTCAAAGTTTTTTGACAGTCTAGAGTGGTCTCTGGAACATAACTAATGTAAAGTATACTAAAATAAATCAATGCATAGAAAAAGATAGAACGCGCAAAAAACAAAACGAACAAATAAATACTCATCATTTATTAGTAATTATTCTATCAGCGGCTAAAGTGAAAACTAAATACATAAAGATAAATTACAAAAATATATTTGTTAAAGAAAACCGTTTTGATCAGATAAGGCCTGGTGGAAATTTTCAAAAGCTATTAAAAAGGTATTCAGCGCGTAGATAAACTGACAACCCAAGTTTCACCCGCGCGCGGCAAATGTTCCCGCCATATCAAAACTTAATAGAGCGGATTACGGGAACTAGAAAGTTTTACGATTATTCTTCATGTTATTTTTTAAAGCCTTGCTGACATTTTTTTTTTTTAAACAAAAATATATACCTCTTTGTGAACTGAACAGTAACATGACTTAAAAAATATTGAATACATTTTCAAATTGATAAAGATATGTCTGTATCAAATGCAAATGCTTTGTAAGAGGAAAATGAAGAAAAGGATACGCCTGAAATTTGGAAAATTGATTGAGTCTGCAGTCTGATGATGTGGCTCATCAGTTTTCATATGAATGTAACAACGGGGAGAAACAATTAATGAAATTCTTCAAAACAAAACATATGCTATGGAATAGCATAAATAAAAATAAGTAAAAAGTTCAACACATATGACAAAATTAACAAGAAAGTAGTATGTATAAGAGGAAAAAAATTAATCTTTATTTGACAACAACACAGATAAAATGGGTAAGTGTTATAAACAGAATATAATATATAAAATAAATTGCCAAAATTTTTACCAAAAATAAAAAGTAGAACCTCTAAAAAACTCGAAAACAGAGTAAATCAACATAAAAATAATTGAAAAAATAAAAATATGAAGGAAGATCATGAACGGTACTGGTAGATCATAGCATAACGAAGTTTTGACTCTAAAAATGCCATGATGTTAGGAAATGAGAAAATAAAAAAAAAGATATTAAAAGAGAGGTTACTCATGTAAAAAAATAAATATTAATAATATTATTAATTAAAAAACATGAATATAAAATTATGTATATATAATAAATAAATTACAGTTACTATAGTCTGTTATTATAAAAAAATTAAATAAAAACTTATGAATAATGAAGTTTAAAAATAAAATCAAGGAAAGATCCTGGGCAATAACATAACGACAATAGCAGAGAGGTGCTTTAAAAGGATATAAGTTAGGGAGGACAGTTCAGCCACTTCAGTGAGAGTGTGAGAATAAAATACTTCCAAGTAGATATATTAATTAAGGAGGAAATATAGAACTATGGATATACACCAAAAAGTATTATGTATTTGAAAAGCAATATTCAATGTTTATTTAAAAAATGGTTAACTTATTTTAGATTGTTGATCCTGAAGATGGGATAAGAGCTTGGAAACGACGATAAAAAAATAAGTATGAAATAAAGACATTAATAGTTTTCACAAGAATACGTAATACTAAAATAAGTGATAAAATATTACAAATAAAAACTAAAGCATTAAAGACAGAGTTAAACCATGAATGTATAAGGCAGGTACTTTGATCCTGTAATGTATAACGGGAAGCAAAATCTAAAATTTCCCAACTTCCCGAAAGAGTATTCCTAAAAGATAATTTAAAAAAAAAAAAAAAATGGAAAAATAACCACACTGGACAGCGTTCAAAAGTAATTTGGAATATAATATAACCTCTTTATACAATGTTATACAAGAATTATTGCAGTTTGAAATAGCTACTCAAATTTCCCAACTTAGCTACCAAAACTCCCAACCACGATTTTCCCGTCCCCCTGTAACGACGTCCCTCGTTAAATGTCAAGTACGCTGCATGTAATTGAATGAAATACGTACGACCATTTTCAATGACAGAACTTGTTGTATCGATTAATATATTTCAATCAGATAACGGATGCCTTCATTCATCTCTAATACGAGTTATATTGCCTCAAGTAAGACAAATAGATAATAGTTTTAGGACCAAGTTTGATCTAACAAACGAAGAGAGAAAACAACAAAACTATACTTCTATTTCATAGCACGGAACCAGTCTTCCAGTAACACAAATGAAAGTTAAATTATAACAAATCTTTAGTTACAACAGACAATTATGAAATTACGATAGAGAAATCATAAAGAAAAAGGAAGAGAAACCAGATTTTATCGGATAAGTTTCGTACTTTTATTTTCCATCCTTTCTCTTCCACGGTAAAAAGAAGACCGTGAAGTTACTTTAAAAATTAGCGAAAAACTTACATCGTGTTGAAACTCGTGAATTAAGTAATAACTGAATTGATCACATCATCACCGGGCAAAAATAAATTAGTGTAGCAAGACTGTAAGTAATATTGGCTAACTTGAATCTCTAGTGAGAAGTGTCGACATTGTTGAAATATCGCGAAAATATTTGTTTTGTTTTTTGAAAACAAAACAAGATTCTGACAAGTATAAATACAATAATATACAGAAAATACAAACTATTTTATCACGGCCAGATCCTTTTCCTAAGAAGTAGAGGATTCCGGCATATTAAAAAAGGAACTAGGAATATAGGAACTAGCGAAGTCTCCAGATAAGGGAATTTCCTTCGCGTAAAATTTTGGGTCATCAACAGAAACAAACAAAAAACTAGTTAAACACATTTATTTAACATTGGAACAGTAGAAAACATTATAGAGAGAGAGAGAGAGAGAGAGAGAGAGAGAGAGAGAG
>NW_027107309.1:2250197-2264349 GCF_000696795.3 Halyomorpha halys | reverse complement strand
AAACCGAACACAGGAGCTAGAGAACCCTACGAATTACGAGGCTCTTGATCCTGACTTAGTGGGCCCGTAGGGTAAAGAGATCACTGATTTAAACTAATAAACTAAATTATGACTGTTTGTCCGCAGATCAACAAAAATAATAAAAAACAATTGATAGTGTCTTATTTATTTATGCTTTCAGGACGTGCCAAATCAAAAAGTATCCAATACGAATTTGTCATAAAATCAAATTTAATATTAAAATAAGAACCCATGTTAAAAAAAATTTAAAATATTCATTATATTGTTAATTTCTATATGCATGCCACTTTCACGCCGTTTTCCAATTTCAGGCGCTTTTTAAATATTGCTTGATCTAACTATCTTAAAATCTTCTCTTCCCGTTTTAAGCTAATATTTCAAAAGTGATATAGAACCTCGCTCCCTAGGGGGGTCCGGTCGGGAAGGATTGCCTTTTTTTTTTTGTGTTATGATCTCCATTTGTGAGATTGCGACATGTCGTACATCGACCAACCTACTCCCTATAATTGTCTGAAAAGTCTGATAACTAAGGCTACCACGGAGGGCAGGACTGGAGGGTTTCACGCATTTTCCAATTTCTTAAATATTGATAGATTTAAACTATCTTGAAGTTTCCTCTACACATGTTAAGCAAATAATTCAAAATTGATATAGGATTGTCGCTCCCTTGGGTTCTTATTATCATATATATATATAGCATACCTCCTATACGTATGTACCAAATATTCAATTACATCATTACAGGAGGGTATGAAAAAAAAAAAAAAAAAAAAAAAAAAAGGGTTCTTATTGGAAGGCAACTATGCTCACCTTTACACCACCATCGCGAAAAAATGGTTCTTATTGGAGCGGGTCCGGGCAGAAAGGATTCCTCAACGAATCAAATCAAATCAAAATTTCAAAAAATGTAGAAGTTGTGAGGGAAGATGAACCTGATACTGGGACACCCTGTATGATAATAAAAAAACATTTATCGCTGAAAACCATCGGGTTTGGTAATCTCTTTTGTATTTTAATATGGATTTCAAAGAGAGAGAAAATAATTCAAAGAATCTATTCAGTGACCGGTTAAGCAAAAAGAATCGTACTTCTTATCTCTGGACTAGATGTTCGGAACGGGACAATCTGTTATATTCTACTTAAATATACAAAACTGTTTAGCCATTTAAACGAGTCTTTTAATGCTTTTACCTTACTTGTAAGAATTTTAATTAGACAGAGGATTTCACACATATCCTCTCCCTCTACTCCCCTCCAGCTTTATAACAATGCAACAATCTGAACACTTTAGTTTTACATTCATCATCTTTATTTTTATGTAAACAATAAACAAACAAAGGAGCAAAACACAAACCCAATTATGAATATCACAAAAACAGTCATAGAAATTCTATTACTCTTTGAAAAGTTTTAAAATACTGGAGAGAAGGTAGATTGGTTAGGGCAAAGGAGGAAGCCTGTGGCTATTTTAAACAGTTCACTGACAGTTAGCCACTAATGAGTGAGTCAGAGGAGAGCAGCTCATCAATGGGTTATGACTCAGAGTTGCGTAGTGGCTTCACAGTCATTAAATTCTTTGAAGAATTAATTAATTATGGGTTAACTAATTGAAGTCCAAGCCGCAGAGGGTTGATTAAACGATAGTTAAACGGAAACCTCTTTAGCAGGGATACGCAGCTCATAATAAGCTACTGGATCAGAAAGCACCTGCGAATGTGATGTTATCAGCTCTCAATGAACCGTTAACACTCAGAAAATAACAATATTTCGAATACATTTTTACTACAGTCTACAGAATGATTTCCAAAAAATAACAAATAAATTATGTAAATAGATAAAAATATACGTGTTTTTATTATAAATGAAAATTAACAAAAATATTATTGGATATTTAAATATTTATTTAGAATTTGTAAACATGTACATACGATCAAAGAAACTTCATTTTTGTTTTATATATTTATTTTTTTTAAATATTTATTTATTGCTATTTACAACTGTATATTATAATACATTTAGTAAATCTGATCTAAATTAAATTGGAGTGTTACAGGCGTATAGAGATTGGAAGCACTCTAATGACATTTTACATTAGCTGGTCTCGTGGCCATCTTCTTTTATTTTTATTTTATTATTTTTATTACTAGAAGATACCTAAGGATTTATGATTTACTTGTTTATTGCCTTTTTATTACTTAATTTTTATAACTTTTGATGTTTCAGATTTTCATTTAAAACCTATATGTACATAAGTATTAATAGGTACTTCTGGTTAATTATATTTAGTATTTTTCATTTCATTTTGCTAGAAGTTAGTTTTACATGATTTGTGGTATCGGTATCATAGACGGTTTTATTTATTTTATTATTTTTTTTTTTTGACTTTGTACTTTACTCTAAGGTCATTATCAATGCTTGTGATATTGTTCTAAAGAGACTTGTCGCTGTATAAATAAAGAATATTACTATTATTATGATCAAAACATAATTTTACCCAAGAGTATGTAATAGGGGTATTCTTGATATTGTGTTAAATGTAAAATGTTTTACCTGTTAAATGTTATAAGTATAGCATTATTAGCAGCCCTATTTAAAGTCATGTTAAATGCATAAGAGCTCCTAGCGGATTTTCTGATCAACTTGTTTAATAACCTATCCTTCCAAAACTTCATGTTATTGTTTCCTTACAAGTTATGATTACAGTAATTGATTACAATATGCCTAAAATGATGCCAAGGTGAAAAGTAGAAGTGTAAAAGTGTGGCTACTGATAGTCTTTTTTAAAAAGTCCAAAACACAAGACAAAAAACAAACTACGAACCTAACACAACAGTGACAAGCTCTGCTGGTCTGTTTCGTGACGTCATTCTCCATTTAATAGACCTAGTGACAGCCTCTTAGCCATGTTACATGTTATATCGTTTTAACATGGTAAAAGAAGGAAACATTTCTCCATTTAACATAAGTGTTTCCATTAAACACGCTTTAACATATTAAACTAAAGATCATGAATATTCCTAATTTATATCATTTATATTTAGTTTTATGATCAAGATATATATTTACTTGGTTTAGAAAATTGTTTTTGATAAAAAACCCAGACTATGTTTTTTAGAACCTAAAACATTACTTATGACTGTGTTTAACATAGTTAAAATAATTACTATTATTATATTCCGTATAAAATAGTCAATAAAAAAAAATACGATTAGTCAATTTGGCCTTTTTAAAGAATACCGACAATACATAAGAAACTAATTATTAATATACAATTAATTTAATATAATTTGTATTTAGAAGCTATCAGTAAGACTGATTAGACACCGCCCGACAGGAATCGATACTACTAACGATGCCCAGCCCTACTGAAATTAAGTTGAACCTCCACCCCCCTTCCAGGGAAACCCATTCGGTTATTCGGAGAAGCAGTAGACTCCCCCTTTCCAACGAATTTTATTCCTCTTGACCTTTATTTATAAGAAGAAATCGTATTCAATTAAACTGAATAGACAGTATGTAATAGGAAAATAAAAGTATAAGTTTTTTTATTTCGTAAATCTATTTTAATTCAATTTTGTGCCCTACAGTTTTATTTAATAATGTTACTCTTACCCTAGTCGAACAGATCCGTTATCTAGGACTACATCTGGACAAACGATTAACCTGGAATCCTTACACAAGACTAAAAACACAGGAAACTGCACGTCGATTTCGACTATTACAGTACTTACTAGACAAACGGTCTAAACTTCCAACTCATTACAAAAGACTGATCTACATGACTGTAATAAGGCCAATCTGGACATATAGAGTTGAGCTTTGGGGCTCCACTAAACCTTCGAAGTCCTCTCGTATCAGATCCTTACAATCCAAAATCCTTCGAAAAATCCTCAATGCTCTTTACTTGGCCACAAATAAAATAATACATAAAGACCTTAATGTTCCCTACGTAACCGATCTAGCCCGAACCAGATATCACTCCTTTTATTATAAACTCCTTAACCACTCAAACCTTCTAACTTTGCATCCTCTTTCATTCCTCTTCCTCCTGACAATCTTCCGAGGCGCTACGAGACCTACTAATGTAAATTGTCATTAGAGTGCTACCAATGGGTAGTTTCTCTACACGCCTGTAACACTCCATTTTAACTAAGATCAAATTTACTGAATGTATTATGTAACATACAGTTGTAAATTTCAATAAAGATATTAAAAAAAAAAAAATCAATTTTGTTACATTTTTAACAATCAACCATGATGTAACAATATCATTTGTAGTAACATCATGTTCACAACTAAATTATAAAGGCGTTCAATAATAGTTTTTAGCTATACTTTCGGTCTTGAGAATTATTCTAGTTGCTTTGTATTTTCGCGAATACGATTATAACACGATGTTCTTGTTAACATCAAAGATACAAACAAGAACGATTAAATATACTTTGTTAAATTTAATTTCGTGAGTATAGATCCCTCTCGATTTGAAAGTCGTTGAAGAATGGCTTTGGTATTCTGCCAGGGACGATCTTTATTACACTGAAAGATGAGAATCATTAGTCTCTTAACAGTTTCCAATGACCTCGAAGCCTGTTCTAGGATCACTCGCTGATATATACAGCCTCGGTGTCAGAACAGTTTATTAAGGGAATATATATTATATTAAAATAGTATAAACAGTATGTTATATGTAATTATTTTAGTGGTAAATCAAATAGTAGTTAGAAATTAGTACTTCATACTACGCTGTAAAACATAAAGAAATTCTGGCATATACTATTTTTAGCGCTCTTAAATCTGAAAAACAAATATGATAGAATAACTTGACGATTTTGAACTGAAAAACAAATTATGTTTCGGCCATTTGCTGACTTAATACTTACTTTATTTTTACTATTACTTGTTCAATTTAAACATTTTCTTTTTTTGTTTTATATATATAATTTGGTTATATAAAAAAGGTTATTTTTTAAGAGATTAGACTACTAACCAAAAATGAGCTATTTGGACTCAGAGGTCACTTAACTGCACATCGAAAATTTTATCCGATGATGATACTCTCTTAACCTAAGTAGTAAGGAAAGGAAAAAGAAAGTTGAGACATAGGAATTGAAAGGTAAAAACTCTTTTTTTTAAATTTTTATTTTACAAAAAAATAAAATACAATATTAATAAATATATAATTTATACCATATCAAATAAATATAATTTACTAGGGGCCCGATGAGGAGAGAGAGGGAGAGGGTGAGGGTGAGAGAGAGGGAGAGGGTGAGAGAGAGTGAGAGGGTGAGTGAGAGGGTGAGTGAGAGAGAGGGAGCGGGAGAGGGAGAGGGAGAGAGGGGGAGAGGGTGTGTGTGTGTGTGTGTGAGAGAGAGAGAGAGAGAGAGAGAGAGAGAGAGAGAGAGGGAAGGAGGGATGGAGGGAGAGAAGGAGGGAGGGAGAGAAGGAGGGAGGGAGGGAGAGAAGGAGGGAGGGAGGGAGAGAGAGAGAGAGAATATTATACTCTGTCTAAAATATTTTACGGATAAAATATTATATGGCGATCACTAAAAACATTTTTTTATAATAGAGGTATATGAATATGTTATTAAATATAATTAATATAATTACTTACAATGTATCTACTAGTAATTCCAAGCTTTAATAAAAATTCATAATTTCTAACATATTATGCAATACAAAATGAAAAATTAAGATATGGTTTATTCTTATACATCTTCAATTAAGATTTTTTATACAATTAAATATTATAAAATATAGAAACTAAATGGTAGCCAACAAAGAGATTTTCCAACGTGATCTTCACAGACAAAAATATCTCAAGCAGCAAAAACAGATCGGAAGTGCTTCTAAATAATTATCAACTAACAATTAAATTTAACAGGGTAAAGTAAAAATATATGAGTGTTAAAATTAAATAAACACTGACTAAATTACGAAAATGCCCCCCCCTATATATTTTATCTATTTAATAATTATATTTGATATTTATATAATTAACACTATTCTTAACAAAAAAATAAAATAACTCCATCTACTATAAATTAAAATTCAAAAAGTAAAATGTTTCAAGGGCCAGAAGAACAATGCACACAGAGGAATGTCGACGAGTGCCAGTATTTAGGAATTTCCGGAGCGTAGTTGGCCGTCTGACGCATTGTCTGGGATCCCTATTAGCAAATGGTTTATAACTTAAATTTTATAAAATTGATTAGTTCTATCAACAATTTTTAAAAATATCATTCAATAAATTCATTACATGATGATTACATCCATTATAATAACTATAAAATGAAATATTATTAGTTGACCAAATTAATTAGATTCCAGGAAGGTGGTCCGGGTGGCGGTTAAGAAAGGTATAAAAATAGTAAAAAAAAAATTATCATTAACGAACCTTTCGCCCACTTTAGCTTCATAAGGGTTGAATCCAGTTGGTTTTAGAAACAATCCATTTTCAAACCACCCACATAAAGCCTGCAAAGTTGGGCAAAACATTTAGTCCGAAAATCCAAGAGGAGAAAAAGTCGGATACTTCACCCCAATTTTTTATTACTTTAACGAAAACTATGTATGGTTAAAAGATAAAATTGACGAGTCTGCCTAGTATTGTTAGGGGACATAAAAAATGGTGGCTGTTGCTAAACGTTAAAACAAAAATTAAATTTTCATTCCATACTTCATATCGTATAACTAACTACAACACTCGAACAGCATTTAAAGCAGAGTAATTTTTTTAAAATATATATATTGCTCTTTAAAGCAAAAGTTTTAAAAAGTTTCAGTGTGGTGGTCAATAAAGGTATCAAAATAGTAACAAAAACCATTTATTGTTAACCATTGTTTCGCCCCACATTGCAGGGCTGATAAGAATGATGTTCTGCTACTAACTGATCTCAATTGGCAGCAGAACATCATTCTTATCAGCCCTGCAATGTGGGGCGAAACCATGGTTAACAATAAATGGTTTTTGTTACTATTTTGATACCTTTATTGACCGCATCTCGGACTATCTTCCTACAATCTACTTTAACTATCTTCTTCCAATAAAAAGTTTCAAGTTTCATAAAAAGATAAAAAAACCATTAGTAAGTGAATTTATATAGAGAAAAAGATATTTCAGGAATCTTTAGACTTAGTGTCTATTAGCACTGAAATTAAAGTCAGTTTAATGCGCTGTAAAGTAGTTTATGACATTTATCTTCTTAGGAGTAGTAATTTTCATCATTTATGCTGAAATAAATTAACAAGATGTGGATTTTTAGTTGTTCGAACATGAACATTAACATGAACTGAATCCATTAGGCTCATAGATGTCTGCTAGCACACACATTAAAGCTATTTAATTGAACTATAAAGTAGTTTATAATGTTTATCTTCGAGGGGGTAGTTGTTTTTATGATATGATGATTTATATGATGATGCCCCTTAAGTTCGTTATAGCAGGTCTTACAATAAACTAAAGGGGCATAGATTTTTGGGTTCACGTTTCCTGGCAGCTTACTCTCTCCACTATACTCCTTTCTGCGAGATATAAAATTATTACGGAAAAAGATGAATAGTGAAAGTATAATAAGAAGTAAAACTTTTAATTGCTTATATAAAGTGAATAGACGAAATAAAACAAAATAATTCGTAGTAGGATCGATACAAATTAGATTTCTTAACCCTTTCGAGACCAATTGCACTCCCTGAGCCAAAAAGACCGACTGCACACCGTGTGTACAATAGTCTTCAATTGCAATTATCAGTCAGTCTGCAAGAAGCGGCCGTTAGAACAAGACGGATTTAAAACAAACATTATCCTAGTAATTATCCTGTGTAATTTATATATAATATTAATTATCCTGTGTAAACTTAAAATTTGATGTTGGTTTCAATTTAGCCCCTAAAACGAGCGTTTTTTCTTCCAGGAAAATTGATTATCTCGCACTGCTTATTAAAAATGTATATTTATATTCCTTTATTTCTTTTTTAAATTCATTTTATCTATAATTATATTCTTTTCTGCACTACTAAATCTAAAATAAGGATTTCATCTTACTCGACTATTTTTGGAATAAATGTTGTTCAATTTAATTATGTATTTGTTAATTTAAACTTTATATTGCAAAACTCGTGCGCAATTCATTCCTCGTAATAAAAACATTCATAGGAGCTACCTACCACAGAAGGCGTGCAATCATCTTATTTGTACAAAGGGAGTTACAAAGCTACCGATTTCTATAGAAAACAATTTTTTTTATCAAAAATGGCCACTATAAATCAAAAACTTGTTTTAGATTCTTGGGATGGTCTCCAAAAATATGTTCTAATAAAATCTCGAACGGGTTAAAATCATCAGGCAAAAGCAATATTAATATTAAAGGACAACAGAACGCTTCTAAGTCAGTCAAGGATTTGTGAATAATGTCTTGATGAATTCTGGCCGGATATATATTTAAAATCAAATATATTTTATTAATTGAACTATAAATAATTCAAAATTGCACGTACAATATACAATAATTAAAATACTACTAAATACAAAATTTATTAATATTTTAAAAATAATAATGTGAAAATTGAGTCCGTTAAATAAATACTGAATCCTAAATTATTTAATGCATCAAAAAAAACTATGGGCTTAAACCTGAAATTAAAGTGGAGTAAAATTGCTATAAAATCTTACAATGGAACGGTACAAGCACAATAAGTTCAGATACTAATATTAATTTTAAAAACATTACAAAATATATATTTACGTACAATTGGTATTTTTTATTGATTGTAATTAAGAAATTATTTATTAAATAAAACAGAATTCAAAGCTGATATAAATCTTATAAAATCTAAGTAATAGCAAGAGACCTTTCGGTAACATATTTTTTAAATTTAAAATTAATAGTGTTCTATGTTTCAGGATTCGGTATTGTGATCCTATCAATTACAACACGGAAAATCATAGATGTAGACAATTTTTTATATATTTATTATTATAATATGAATGCAATCCCTCGGACTATTTCATTACATAACAGAATCCAGGTTTAATTAATTATTTCCTTTATTGTGCCTCGTTTCATATCGACTCTACAGAGGAGTGAGCTATTTTACTCCCTCCTTCACCCCACCCCCAAGAGTAGTTTATTTAACATGATGAAATCCCAAGGAGAATAGTAAGAACTCTCCCTCGTCAGAAGCACTGTGGACTAGAGAGAGCCCAATATCAGCAGAAATTTTAATTTATCACAATCCCTTTATCCCTTTTATATTCGAGTATAATAGGACTTCTCCAAAGACTGGAGACTCCATAATCCCGGGAGATAAAAAGGGATTGGAGGCAGATGAGGGCACGTCCTCCTAGCTCGAGCAGCGGACTGTAACCCGGGTATCCTTCAGATCGGTGGTCGCTTCAGTTCACGGAATCAGTTCTCAGGGACGGAGGTGGTTCTTGAACCACAGGCGGTCTCCTTGAAGATCACTAGTCCAGGACGACCGCCGAGCTGCTCAGCTCAGCAACAGTAGAACATCGAATCAAAATAATGTGGAAAGATTCGTCTCACCACTTGGTTGTAACGTTTTCTAAATGGAAAAGTTTTATACTCATAACTTTAACTTTACGTGAAATCTGAAATTTAATAACACCCAAGTAAAAAGGTATTTTTATACAAAGATATGAGCTAAAAAAACAACGAGAATTATAGAAATTAGAAACAACTGTACTTCTCGAAGGATCCATCGAAAACATACAAAAGATGTACAGTAAATTATGTCCGAAACTTATGGAAGTTATAGTAGACTTCAAAAGAAACAGAAAAGTTCATTTGAGCTATGTCAATTACGAACTGGGATACAATTAATTTAAATTTTGATGAATTATTTCAAATAGTAAAGTAGACTAAATTTTCCAAAACAAATTGAATTTATTTTTTGTTAAAACCACTTGGCTTTTAAGCGGTTCTATTTTTCATTCACTGCACAGGGTGAAACATTTCACCAACTTAAATATTTATTATTATTAAGTATTTTTATTATTTTAAATCAATTTTTAAATATCCTTATTTAATTAACTTATACTATTCTTACCATCTTCCACGTAATTTTCGGCATAACGTAATTTTGGCATATACGGGGACATCTATAGACAACCAACCTATTCTAACCAGAATGGGAGGATCAAGTTTTTATTATATTGGGCAGCGGTTCCCAAACTGGGTAAGGTACCTCAAGGTGACGAAGGGAATGCCATCGGTGCCACAAGCGAATGTTATCTGCTTAAAATATTTTTTTTTTTAAATTAAATCTAAAAAAATAAAACTGATGTAGATGCGAGGTTGCTAAGGAGACGCCCAAACTTTCATGGCTACAAGTTGCCTCTAAAAGAAAATTAACTTTCTGCTATTTTAGACTGTAGATCCTCGCATAGATTCCGAAAGTAACGAATAATCTATACCACTATAGTTAGACAATCTGGATACACGAAGTAGATTTATACGGTTCAATAATTCATGTCCATACCAGCTAGGCAAGACAGGACAGTGTGTCGAAAAAAGCATTATACAGTCCAATACACAAGGCGAGAGAAATCTGGTAAACAACAGAACGTGAGCTGCAGGTTGAGCAGCATCCTCTTGTTTTCCCAATTTTTATTATCTCGTGAAACGATCTATAAATCAAGTGAAAGGAATACTATAAATAATGCATGTGACAAATCAGACGGCCAAACAGATATCTTGCCATACTGCCTTCTAATTATATCGTATAGATAAAGAGGTGCGTCTGTGGATCGACATCCCTTCCTCGATTTATCAGGAAGAAAACATGAGAAAGTTCTTCTTCCTAGGATAGAATCCTCAACCAAACAACTTAATAGGACTAAAATAGAATTTCAAGAAACCCGAGGATCAGTAAAGACGGATGGTTATCAAGCCGCGTCGGATAAGGCAATAAGGAGTTAGCTAACGATTCAAGGCTGGAGCTGGTATTTCTATAAGATACCATTACATCAGCTGTTGGAGCCTTCCTCCACAAGGACTCCAGCCCTACTGATGTCGAAGGATCAAGGAGAATCGGTAGCTTCCAAGTTCTTTATACAGCCACAAGATCATTATTCCACAGTTCATGAAGGACTCTAGAGGAAAATAGCTCACGATTTTCAATGCTTAGTAAAACATCAAATGATCACAGAACTCGTAGAACAGTCAGCAATAAATCAGTGATAATGTAACCTTCTGAGACACCAGAAGTTATGTAATAAACTATCAAAGGTTTATACATATAAATTTCTAAAAAAAATACTTTAATACCCACTGTATTAATGTTTATGAAAAATAAATATGAATTCTTAGTTTAATGATTTCATCAAAATGATATATTCATGATTCAACATGGAAAACATTTTATTATTTTATTTATTAAAATTAATTAATTAAAATACTTTCATGCTTCGTTACTAAAATCACCAAATATGTTTAAGTCTTTGAATATTATATTTATTTATCGTACTTACGAACTTTCTTTTTGCTGTAGATAAAAACAAAAAATTGAAGGCGTAAGTACGTCATAAAGCCAATTATATTAAATAAAATACTTTAGTGAAGCTAGTTGGGTATAATAATAAGATATTTCTGATGATGACAAATAAAAAATGTATGCATTCTTTAGAGATGTAAGAATCCAAACTACAACTACCCATACTCTTCGATAAAAAAAGAGAAATATAGAATTCAACCAAAAAGAGAACGGTAATGATAATAGTTCTAAAAGAAAGTGGGTCCTGTGCCCGTCCTATATAGACTGAAAGGAGTCTGTTAGCAGATAACTCCGAGACAATAGCCTAAACCTGCTGAGCTCGCAATCTAACTGGAACAGGCTTCGGTTCGCCACCTGTAGCTATCATTACAAAACCAAACCAATCTGACACCAGATTTTAAATTAATATAAGTAATTTGATTATTAATAAAATATATATAAACTAATAATCTATGATATAAAATAATTATATTTTTTATATGCGGTTTGAAAATAGATTTGGAGGAGCAAACATCAGAGACAATAAATAAAAATATCGAACAAAAAAAAAATCTTGTATACTCATTTAAAAAAATACTTTATAATTCTTCAAATAAAAACTGACTACATGAAAAAAAAATTATTAATATTACAACTATACCAGACCAAATTAGTATATCAACTGCAAAGCGAAAGATAGATTAAAATATAAAAAAACAGACAACTAACGTGACATAAATTACAACAAATAAGTAGTAAAATATTAAACAAATCAATAGATTGACAATTTCTTAGATAAGAATATAAAAATTTTGTCAGATTCGTGTATACACTATCACGAAACTGATTTAATAATTCACAACTAAAAACAAGACTCACGAATTTAGAGGAAAATGTTTTATCTATGCGGGATTTTTTACAAGGCCATCAGTGTAAATATAATAAAAATATGCAACACAGAATATCAGAATATTGTAGATTTTTAATACTAATTCGCTGCTTATGGATGAACACCTGCCTATAAGAACAAAACTATATAACATAGTCATCACTAAAGTCATAATTTTTCTATGGAACACAGATAAAAAGTTAATTAATTGTTTCACAAAATTGTTAACAAAACACTTTATTACAAGGTTGAACCTTGTAACTAACCTTTCACAAATACGTACCCAAATTGGTATTAAATGAAAGGAATATTTAATGTTTATTAATGAAAAATATTCAGAACATTTTTTACCACACTGCTTAGCAATTCATCGACAAACATACGTAATTTTAGGGCTCAAATAAATATGAGTGACTAAAAAACAGCAATCGTATTTTTATTATACAATTGAAACATATACATATACATATACACACACACAAAAAAGGAGTTATCTGGTTTAATATAAAGATTTTAAAGTTAATTGGAAAAAATACGAATTTACCCAGTTTCATAAATTAGAAAAAAATATTAATTTAATTTTTTTCAGAAAAGAAAAAATTTTCTTTGTTTTGAAAAAAAAAATCATGTACTTGTCCTGAAATGGAGAAAATAATTAAAAACATTTAATCATATTTTTCTTTCGGCACTTACAAATAATTATATACTGCTTTGTATTAAACAGCTAATAGTTTAGATAAAAGTTGAACTGGATATTACTGAAGTCTAAACCTTCTCCAGCGGTTTATTTATTAGTTATTTAACATAAAGACCACAAAAATGGTGTACTTCATGTTAAAATAGGTATTTTTGTATAAGTAAGTAATAGTGTGTTAATTTATTAGTAACGTGATACCTACAAGTGGTGTAGCATAGATCAAAGATCGTATACCATGTCCACTTGGCTAGTCAATGTTATGTTTCCCACTACTACACCACAACATAACTGCCAGCTAAATTGTTTCCAATACCAATATTCAACAGTTAATTTACCTATGACAATAACAGAAAACAATCTTTAGCATTAAGTTAGTTAGACTAAATATTAAAAAAGCTTATGTTTGAGTAATTATATGTAAATACTTATTAATTACAAATTTGTAGCTCGTAAGCTACCTGAAAGGGGTGCCAAAAGCAGAATTTTTAGATTGTTCAACGGGTGAGGGTGGTTGTTTGAAAAAGAAATTTAAAATTATCGGATTCAAATAAAAATATAACTGTACATAAATAGTAACTACTTTGAAAGGTTACGACGAGGTAAGCTCTCCTTTGATAACAACTTATAATAAATTTATTACTGAATAATACAATAACAATTGACATACTCTATAACAAATAGTCAAAATAATATTATTAATTAGTAAAACTACCGAAATATTATACATTTCTATGTTTGCTAATTAGATTAATTGTGCAAAAATATTTTTCCATGAATATACCGTCGTACGATCATGAATGATAATATATTCTGGCGTTCGAGACTAAGTTCAATTAATGAATGTGAATAATCACAAGGATTGTTTAAACAAACACTCTTGGCTTGCATCAAACTGACAGACGCATGGAAGTTACAGTTTTCAAGGCCAAGAAAACCGTGCCGCCTATGATCTTAAGTAAATCCAAGACAGTAGTTCTGGAAATTAAAAGTGGTCGAGGGAAAAAACCTATAATTAATTTTCAGACCAAAAAATGCTTGATAACATAATACTTTTA
>NW_027107309.1:2226356-2250147 GCF_000696795.3 Halyomorpha halys | reverse complement strand
TATAACTGTTTAATCTACCATCTTGAACATCTCGGATGAAGCCCTGCAAAGTGGGGCGAAACGTCGGACAATACATAGATGATAATTATTTTGTTCCTTTTTGACAGCAACCCTGACAATCTTCTTCATATAATACTTTTAACTTTTTTAAAGAACCTATTTAGCCATTAGGCTTTGTTAGCTATCAGAAAAATATATTTACCTATTTAAAATAAAAGTAAATTAATAAAGCTGATTCGAAAAATGAGCTGTACATAATAATTATGTAATCGAGTTGGCGAAGAGCTCTGATGTCACTAAGAGATAATAAATAGTTATTATTGTATATGGATTAATATTGAATTGGGTGCGATCTATAAAAAGAATTAAGACCTAGTTTCAACTATTTCTCAATATATTTAATTTACATTGAGGACTTTGAAAATGACTAAGGTAAACAACCTGATATAAGTAAATAAAATCATCACCACAGACGACAAAGGAAAGAAGTGTGGGAAAAATTAGCTTCCGACGTCGACTTCATAAATAACATTTGTTTTTATTGACGCAAGGAATGTATAATCCTATTAATCTTGCGTAAATTGTTAGGAAAAAAAGGTCCTTAGCGTTATTAAAACTTTAACACATTGTGATTCAACTGGGAGAAGTGGGAGTCTCCCATTGAATCAAATAACGAAAATTACATACATATGTAAATAGGCTCACAAGAAGACGTTGAGAATGATTTTATAGTGATCCCCTTATACAGATGTAGATATCCACTTTAGCATATAACTGCCATGCTCGGGATTTAGATTAATAACCAAAATTCTAAAGGTGTTTTTATAATTAGAGAATACTTCATTGTGAACAGAGAAGCTCAGACCCACAAAGCAAGACAATAAAAATGAAAATGGAGAAAGGTCCACTAAGGATCTCCCCTCACTTTCCAAATATTAGAAAATGTGTTGTAAGTTCGAGTCCAAAACATCTTTTGCCTTACGATTTTTTAAGGCATGGAGAATCACTATGAAATGGTGCAGATTTTATTTTTCATGGATAGAAAAAAAATAAAGTAAGCCTTTTTAGAAGGTTGAAGAAAACGGACAGTAATGAAAAGGATAATAACGAGTAAGTTCCAGGTAAGGAGCGTCATTAAGGAAATAAATTTGAGAACATAATTAAAATTGCTATAATTTAATTACAACAGTTTACATATTTAAAAAAAGCTATATTTGTGATAAAAAAATTACTCAAAGAGGTTATAATGCTCAAAATCTCTAATAAATTTATTCGTTTATATGTTCTTTAAATTTATGTATTAGTTCTATTTAAATTTAGTTCTTATTAAACTGTTCTACTGATATGATTGTTTTGTTTCTGCTTTACTTATGCGTTGCTATCAAGCTTAAGTAACATGTTATGATTTGTGTTAATTTGCTAAATTGATTGAACGGTTATTGCGGATTATTGGAGACGGGTTTGTGGGAGAAAATAAATTTGAAGTGTATTGGATTTAGTTCATTGATAATTATTGTTTGAAAAATGGAAAATGTTAATACATTATTGCGTATGTCAAATTATGGATTCATGGGTACACTTTGTGTTAAAGCAACCTAATTTTTTTTTTGTTTTGGCACCATGGCGAAATAAAGCTTTCTCCTCTATTTAGAGATGTCAGTTTTGAACAAACATTTAGAAAAAGGTCAAGTTTCAGGGTATAGTCCCTAACTGGAACGAAATTCCACTGGAAAATCTGGTCAAAATTGTTGAAATTTTTATATTTTGATCTTCCTCCTCTTTAAAAACATAAAAAAAACTTCAAGAAGCATAAATCACAGGGATGTTGAATGATGGATTGAATATAATTTTATAAAATTAATAAAAATTCTAAATAAATGTTGGAAGATTGATCGAGTGACCGTTAAGAAAATAGAATAAAAAATATTTATGAATAACTTTACGTGGAAATTAGTTGCCTTTTTAACCTAAATTATTTGACTAATTAAAATTTAGTAGTAATTTTAGTGAACTTCGGTTACTAATAAATAGTTTTTCTGCTGTTTTGCGTAATTTGACTTTTTTGACCGCCCCCTGGACCATCTTCCTCCTATCAACTAATAATCTCCAAAAAATTCTAAATATTTAATTTCAGTAGTGATACGGATATTAAGGGATAATTAGAGGGACTAGAAGTTAGAAGATAGAGGGAATAGATACGTAATAAGGAAAGTAGGGAGATATGGAATGGTATGCGAGGGCACATATCCCGAACCACCCCTTAAGTAGGCCCAGCCGCCTCACATACTTGCCAAATTCCGACAACCCTTTGCACCATCTCAACGCAAAGGAATGCCCCGCACTGAACCACATTTATTTTTTAGATCGGCCAGCGCATTTATAAATATTGCACTGATATTTATTATTAAATAAGATATTTTTTTTTTAAACCAAACGATATACTTTGTTGGTGGTGTACAATAGGCTCAGCCACGAGTTTGGCATGAAAATAATTCAATTTTAAAATATTTAATTGTAGGAAGATAGTCCGGGTGGCGGTCAATAAAGGTACAGAAATGGTAGAAAAACTATTTATTGATAACTAAAATGGATTTTTATGCTATATTGATACCTTTATCGACCGTCACCCGGACTATCTTCCTATAATCTACTTCTCATGGTCAACTATCCTCTTCCAAGATAAAATATTTAATATTTAAATGAAAATCCGGTACCAAAACTAGACCTGACTAGCAAGAGACCTCAAAAATTCAATAAAACGTGTAAAAACAAAAACAGCTAGGAACATTAGTTGGTGCAAATAGCATATCTATATTAATATACCTCCCCATATTATATATTTTTTTATTTGGTGTCTGCCTACATTCAATATTTTCTTACATTTCCTGATATAAAATTATTTTATATCTTTTTACTTTTAAATGTAACGGTTTTGTAAACCGTTAAAATACCCCACAACTCTACCCTATTGATACCTTGCATCTGCCTTTATTTCGTTTTCTAGCTTTCTGTCATTCAAGGTAGGTGTCCAATTTTGTTCATTTTTTCCTTTTCTCTTGACCTATATTTTCTGCCTTTTAGTGTGTACTGTATTTTTATATTTCTTCCGCATTACTTTTTCCTTAGTTATTTATTTTATATTCATTACTTATTTCAGTTTTCATTAATAGTTTGATAATTGTAATTCCTGTTTATTTATACTTTTCACCATAAATCTTCTTATTTTACCATTTGTTTTTTTCATTTTTATATAAATGTTCACATATTTTAAATAATTAATAGACATACCTAAGCATACTTTTATTTCATTTTATCTATTATTTTACTTGGTGTGTCTTTTAGCCCTGACGAAGCTCGGCAAAGTGGGGCGAAACGCTGGTTCACAATAAATAGTTCATTATTTGTATTCTCTTGACCGAACATGTACCATCTTCTCTTTACATAAAAATAACAAAGCTTGTTAATTTTTATATTTAATCTCTTATTCTTCATTTATTTATCAGGGTATAGATGCCTCAATAAAATGTAAGCTACTGAGGCTAAGTACCAATACTATAATTTTATTTTTTAGAGATTGTATAAGAAGTAAATAAATGGTTTTACAGGTTTGTACGTCTCGTGATTGTTGTATTTTTATGCTACATATATTGCCTTATTTATAATGCGAAAATAGCAGCATAAAAATACCGTTATGCCGTAATACGGTAAGTAAAATTTAATGTAAGTACTCGGATTAATTGAAGGAATAAACAAAAGACAAACTAAACCTTACGCAATTTATACGGATAGTTTGAAATATCTTCTATAAAATATTAATTCACGGATCATAAATAGGTTCTAGAGTGAAAAAGCATAGAAAGCCCTAGAACTCCAATCTATATAGATCCAACTAATATTGGATCAAAAATCTATCCAGGCCTCACACCTTCCAATATCTACTTCAATAGATACCTAATTTTATATTCCGATCCATTTATTACGCTCACAAGTAATGGAAAAAATTTATTGTGTCTCATAAAATAATCCATTAAAAAATTCTTTCACGCCAAGTACTAGCATTCCTTTGTGGACCTTTATTATTAGGCAATATATTCACCAAATACAGATTAAAAAGTTTAATAGTTAATTTATAATATTATAATTATCTGAAATTTTACTTTTTTACTTATAGGAAAAAATAGAAATTCGAATTTTTCTTATTCGCGATTCAGCACAGTGACATCAAAAAAATTAAAATGTGATGTGTGATTCGTAAATTAAATTCCAATGATAAATTATGCTGTGTTAGTGAATAGAATGTAAGAGGGAATATTATATATAAATGATAATTTGGTGGCCAGGGCTGGGGTCAGAAAAAAAAATTAGTTTTCAGAAATTTATTGATTGCCGACGTTTTGGCCAACAATACAGTTCTTCATCTGGGGTTAAAATTAAAAGATAAAAATAAGGTGAAGCCAATGTAAGAGAGTAATAGAAATGTAAAGGTGAAGTAAAAAATAAATAAATTAAATGTAAAGGCGGGTATATGAAACGACTTATTTATAAACAAACAAATGTTTGTTTTTAATCTTACGTCGGCTTAACCTTTTTTTTTCTTTTCCTTTTAGTCATGGTGTAGGTCTACACTGTGGATGGAATCGCCGATTGGAATCAAACCATGATTGGATAACTATTTGTGTTTATTTCTACCACTACTTGTTCCTTCTGAATATATTTAAAAAAAAGAAGGTAATCATTTTAATCATCTTTTAAAAAACAAATCAATACTAAAGAAGAAGTAATAAGAAGGAATGTTAACAAGCACTGAAAAACCTTTTGTCAACTTCAGTTTAAACAAAGTCAAACCGAACTGAAGGGAGTTACATAACGATGGAAGCCTATTGGACAATATCTATTATCCTCCTCTGTTATGCAAGAGTTCCTTTGGCACACAGACGGACGGGCTAAATGAGACAGACACGATTAAAGGCGAAGACTAGTATGAACCGTCCTGGCATATCACGACCTGGGAGGGAACTTGGCTTCCAAGAGGGTCACCATGTCTTCTAGCTGTAGGAGGGGCACGAGTGCTCAGTATTACAGACATCTGTAGCCTTTCCGCTGAGCAATGATACGCAGAGGATTAGAAAGGTTTAGGAGGCCATTTTTAATACCTGCATATTTTTGATTTTTTTAATTTTATGAAAATTCAAATGCGACAAAAATGCATTATTATGTAGCAGAAATAAAATAAGATTTTTAGAAGTTCGCTGATTGACCGTATATAATACAATAAACGAAGATGGATTGGGTGCGATAAAAAAAAAAAACTCAAGTAGTAATTAAATTATTTAATGTGTTCATTAGTACTAAAAGTGATACAAATAACTAAAATAATGTAACAAAGTAAGAGAGAATAGGATACCATTAACTCCCTTGTTACATTATTTTAGTTATTTGTATCTTTTTTCCCTGATGTACTCCTGCAAACGGGGAGAAACGTGGGCTCACTTTAAATTAATTAATTACTATTTGAGTCTTTTTACCGCATCCGGACCATCTTCCTATTATCTAAAGATTTTTATATAAATTTCTATTAGCTTTATATTTTCATCATGGATATGCAGCATTTCGGTGGTTTTAGACTTATTCTACTAATTGGTTACTCTTTATCACTGAATCGTATGGAAGTCCTTTTTTTGAAGTACCAAGAGAATGTGGGTGGTACCCAACTGCTACCGCACTCCGTATGCCAGAAATGACAAGAGGGGATATTAAAGAATAATCGGTATGGTTGACAGTCTGGTGACTAAGGGACAATTGTAACTGAGAGAGGTAAGCGACTGCCTCATGACTGCAGCGGCGCCGGTTATAATCTGGCCAGGAGTGTCGACTTTTATTTCTATGGTGGTCCCACTAATGCAAACTTGACCCCTACAATTAATAATACGTTAGTTACCTCCAGATAATCCTCTCCCCTGTATATCAGAAATGATTAGGAAGGGAGTCTTAAAAAACACTTTTTTGTTAGTTCCTACGTGTTGGCCAAAATTTCCGGCCTTCATCAAGTTTTACTGTCTATGGAAATTCCAAAACCAGTCAAACTTATTAGACTCGTAGTTAACCTTCTACAAGTAGCCAACCCTAATGAAGGCCTTAAATTTAGGCCAAAACGTATGAATTCAATTAAAATAAATTTTACTTAACGGTATTAACCACTCCATTAAAAAACACAGTTGTTTTTTTCCCGCAGGTTCGTATCTTACAGCTAGTTTATTAATAAGCAAGCAACAACTAAATAACCAAAATGGATGAAAATAAAATCATTGAACACCACTATTGAAGCAATAATGTTATGCCGTTTTGAAATTAAATCAATTCCATAACATATAATGCAATACCACTACTAGTGAAAACTTCACTGATAACGCAAAAACCAACCACAACTTTACACGGACGGAAAACTGAAAAACCAGAGATACGGATGGAAAATGTAAATTAATCAATGTTCTAAAATACCAATTAGGTTATTCTCGAAAAACCATAAACCACTAATCATTAAATCCGTGAGTACTATATCTATCCGACACGTATGTAATTCACAGACTGAATGAACGTAGTGATGTTTCCCACAAGTAGATATCGTAGAAAAAAGAAATATAATCCTTTTATCTCAAGTGCTCAATTATCAAAGTACAAATATTTAAACAGTGTTAAAATGCTTCAGTTCCAAATATCTTCTGTCGGTGGTGCATCTTAGATAAGGTTCCACACATAATGAATGGCATTGCTAGGTTTTAAAGGCTAAACACCAAAATAAACACTAGAGAAAATTATTTTTGGCTATTTAGTAAAAAAAAAAATGTATATGCATAATCATACATAATAAATAACCCAATTCTTTTTCTGAAAAAGAAAACAAAATCACTAAAATTACATTTTACATAGCAGGGATATTAAATAAAACGATAAATGCTACTGCGAAAAAGATTAACAATAAAATACTAAACGATAAAAATTATGACACATATAATTACAAAGGCATACTTACGACTAACGATTTAGAAGTCTTGTATGTACAATTTTATGAAAAGGAAAAGCGCTTACCTGAAAACAAAATATATATTTTAAAACTTTATAATAAAAAAATTTCATATAAAAAGTAATGTGTAAAGGTAGACAAATACACAATTTTGGAAATCAGGATTAATTGTTAAATTTTAGAATGAAATTAGCTATAAAGGTGTTATGTGAATTTTTCTTAGAAAAATAGAGAATTTCAATTTGAATACTACTTTAAATATTCCTTTCTACTCTGCATCTTCTTTGATTTTCTAAACCTTAAATTATAGTATTTTTCAGAATTTAAAAATTCATTTTGATAATAGGAATTAATATACATATATTTCAATTTTTACTTTCACTCATATAGATAGTGGTTTTAGTAGGCATTGTGAAAATTTGCAAATTTTTAATATATAAATAAAAAATCTATACACAACTTGAAGACGTATGTAGGGTAGTAAATGAAAGTTGTGATGATTTTTTTAAAGTTATTTAATTTAATATGCTCATTAAAAATTTATGCCAAATTGGTGCATATCTTACTTAAATGGTCATATTGTACTTTTACTTAGTAATGTCACGTTGCGAGTTTTTTTTTTTTATTAAACCGCGTTAAAATGCAATAAAACCTAATATGGCAAAATATAAAGATACACCACTTTGGTTATATACCAACGATAAGTTCCATTCTTGATTCAATGCTGTGACAGCCCGTAGTCACCTTTTTAGTGTATCTTGCCATTTTGACCTAGGATCATTAACCATTAACTGTTCCTTTATTGCAGGGAGTACTTACTTCAGGAAGAATTATACACAAGAGGATACTCCTGACAAAATAAAAAGCTATTCCGAAGAAGAAATTAAAGTAATAATTGCGGAGCTGATGGTAGCAATAAAGACTCCAGTCATTAAACCCCGCTCTCGGATGGATATACACCTCGCTCCAATTACGATCCTTTAGCCAGGGTTCGCTCTCATCATTTTCCTCTCCCACTCATCTTTTATTTTCCATCTTTATCGGAAAATTATTTTACTTTATCCCCTCTAAAGGGAATATTCCCGATGAAATTTCCACTGTAATGAACACTTCTCTTACGCTTCTCATCAATTACCTGTAGACTGGAAACTATAAGAACAGTAGAAGTTTCCATAACCTAATTAAAATATTTTTAATTATAAATGTAAGATCGATTATTACACATTAATAAGCGACTGTTTTTTACTTTTACTTACATATACATGGAATATACATTAAGGTGAAGTATTGCTATCGTAAAAAATTTTTAATTCGACTTTTCAACGGAAATTCACCCCCTCCCCTCTCCCCTCTTGAGGTACCCTGATTAAAATGTCTTGCAGAACGGTCTCTGTGTGTGAGTGCGACCAGCTCCAAAAATTAAAATTCGTAACAAACTGAAATTACATATTTGAAGCCATATGCCTGGAAAATGACAGCAACTTTTTCGATAAACTAAAACTTTATAGAATCGATTTTCTCAAAAACAGCTCCAACGATTTAATTCCGCATATCAATGTACGATTAAATGGTGTTTAATATCAGCTAAGTATTAAACTCATTAAAATAGTTTGAATTAAATGCCAATTTTCGAATAGCTTCCTCTAATTAATTTTATTTTGTTTGTTTCAAATGATTAATCTTAATTTTTTACGTATTTTTGTCTTTTTTAATTAGTGAAAAATGGACAAATATGAACTATGAAAGAATTAGATAATTAACTGTTATTCATTTTTTTTTTTGTATATCTGTCATACTTTTACAACAAAAAAAATTTATATCAGTCCAAAATCCTACGTAAAATCCTTAATAATTCCTACATTATCACAAATCAAGTCATCAATGTTCCATATGTTGTCGATTTGGCTAGAACCAGATACCAATCCTTCCATGACAAACTTCCCAACCACCCAAAGCCACTTGTGTCTAACCTATCTTCTCCTTCATAACCTGATAATCCTCCTACGCGTCTGATAAGACGATGGCCCTGAGATATTCTCCTCTAGAAATGTTATATGTGTTGATTCTTATGAGTAGATTCTCCATATGTTTGTATCATGTCATTTTATAACTTATACTAAATTTACGAGTTGTATATATTTATTATAATAAATAAGTTATTAAAAAACTATTTTGACAACAGGGTATCCTGAAAACTAGAGTTAGTCAATTAATTAACTGAACGACTCATTTGGAAAAATAATATGGCAAAGCATTGCCACAGTAAATAATATAAAACTATCTGTTCTGAAAAAAAACGAGTATTAATTTCATTTCTAAGTAGTGTGATTCGCGCACCACACCAGATTTTTTCCAGTTTATGACTGTCATATTACTATATGAGAGCGGGGTGGCCCAGTGGTAAGGCACTGTACCACTAAGTTCAAGGATTTGGGTTCGAGTCCGGTTTTGACAGATAATTATTTATTCTATTGATGAAGCTGTGAATCGACCATGTGGATTCGAGATCCCTCAGGAGGTTCAAGCAGCCTAATAAATTGGATACCCTTTATTGGCTAAAAATCTGGCGGTCGAGGGTGATTCGGACTAAATCACCTCCTTGCACAACCGTTGCTCTAGTAACAGTACTTACTAAGCACCCATGAACCTTTATGGGTTGGAGCAGTACAAATTTATTTTTTATTTTATATTGCTTTATTTAATAATTAATTTTATATTTTAAACTTCATTAATGAAAATATAGTCGTATTCGTTCAAGAAATAAAAAAAATAAAAAAAAATGCAAATTGTTACACAATCAGTTAGACAGTAACTCAGTTTACAGCCTTTCGTCACTTCATCGTCACTCGTTAAT
Source organism: Halyomorpha halys (assembly GCF_000696795.3). Classification (NCBI taxonomy): domain Eukaryota; kingdom Metazoa; phylum Arthropoda; class Insecta; order Hemiptera; family Pentatomidae; genus Halyomorpha; species Halyomorpha halys. Next base: position 2,240,272 of record NW_027107309.1, on the reverse strand, counting down.
GATTCAATTAAATTAGAGTTTAATAACATTTATATGCTACATTCTTAATTAATTACCAAATAAAAAAAAATTGTATTCTTCTTATCGGCGGATTAAATAAAATATGTACAGTAGTGATATATCTCATTATATAGTTACATCGTTCGTTCGTTTTTCATTTTTAACGGCGTAAAACGTCTATAATCATCAACACTATTAATTAATATCGTCATATCTTCCAGGTGAGCTCGTGGTACAGGAAATAAGGACAAAAATATGGTATTTCTAGTCAGGCGATTTATAACATATTAATTATTTGTAGTTAGTTACTTACAGAATTTTACAAAAATATCTGTATTACAATGTACTAAAAAGATAAAAACAAAAATATGATGTGGAGAAACTCATGGCAAGTAATCCAGTATCTAGAAGACATCGTTATAGATAGATCAGCTTACATTTAAGAAAACCAAATCCATTTTCATATCAATATAAGAAGATGGTCAGGGTTGCGGTCAAAAAAAGAACAAATAGTTTATAACTATTTAAATAAAATAGTTATAAACTATTTATTTTTTTTTGACCGCAACCCTGGCCATCTTGTTATATTTAAATTTTTACAGTCAACTATATATACATATAAAAATCAATTTTCATTTTGACAGAAAATAGTTGACCGTATGAAGTAGATTGTGGAAAGATAGTCCGGGTGGCGGTCAATAAAAGAATCAAAATCGTAAAATAAAACTTTTTATTGTTAACCAACGTTTCGCCCCACTTGTAGGGCTTCGACAGGACTGTCAGATAGAAACAAAGACGATGTCAGTCACGATGACTCAGTCGTGATTTTTCCTTTCACTATTTTGATACCTTTATTGACTGCGAACCGGACTATCTTCTCACAAAATCAAGTTTCATTTCAACTATAGTTGATGTGGGATGATTTGTTGAGTTTTTAATCGTATCTGCTACGCAATGGACACGTAAACGCAACGTTCTTAGCAATGTATTCACGTGAAAAGTTTTAATATTACTTTTTTATTTTGTACAAATACATTACTAGTAAGTATTCTCTCTCTCCCTCCCTCCCCCTCCCCCTACCAACGCATCATATCAAAAATAAAACTAACGGCGATAAATAAAACGAACGATAAACTGTAATATGGTCAAGAAAATTGGAAGAATCACCACTAACAAATGAAACCTTCTGCTCTCTGCAAACATTGGAGAGGTTCACAACTAAGAGCCTAAACTTGTTTTTTTCCCAGACCTAGGAAACTACAAGAGGCCCATATGTTATCCCACGACCACTCTCGAGGCAAAAACCGTGTCTGCTCCCGGCGATGGTCAGGTTTCTTTCTACAAACAAGGTTGGTGGATATTCTAAATAATTTATAATAAGCACTTATAGACCTTTTCATCGAGTATAAGAGAGTTACGGCTGGTTCCAAAAAACAAACTTTTATTTATTGATACAAAAAAAGCTAAAAATGAACTGGCTCATGTTGAGTTAACCGTAGAAAATATTTTTTTCAGATCTCTCCTACACCAAATCCATTAATTCCCAAAACCCTTCCTACATCTACAGTCACCAACAATTCAAATCCTGAATCCGCCTTTCCACATTTGAACAATTCCTTTTTAGCCCGCTACACTACAGTTTGGAATCCCCTTCCTTGTAAAACCCGCTATGCCTTTTCCCTTCTTACATTAGCTTAAGGACCATAAGGAGGTGTTTATCCTTTCCATTTGAGGATTGACCTCCTCACATTGCAAAGCGATGCTCTCTAATTATGACATCTTAATTTAAAAATATAATTAAGATTAGAAATGAATAATTTTATATCAATATTCTCTATTATTCTAAGATTTATATAAACATGTGTCAGGTTTTTCTAGTGTGTGCATAAGTGGGTGCATGTGTCTGCGTATAGATTGCATGCATTCATATTTGTATGTGTATGTGCATGCATGAGTCTTCAATACGAATTAATTATTTTATTATTATTTGTTTATTTTTTGTATTTTTAATTTACAATAAGGATTTATACTATTAGTTTAAATATAGTTTAAACTAATATTATTTTTTAATATTTCAGATTTTGGAGTTTTCTATCTGTGGATAGATTCTCCACATGTTTGTATCATGCCATTGTATAATTAAGATCAAATTTATTGGTTGTATATATTTTAATACAGTTGTAAATATCAATAAATATGTTTGTTTTTTTAAAATTCAGTTTCTGTTTTATATTTTTCCTTTCAATTGTACATCGCGGCTATTCCAAAGGAACTTAGCCTAGAATAAAATTTATTTTTAATTCTATTCTAATAATTATTAGGAAACAAATCAAAACAAACTATTTCCTTTTAAAAATACCAGCAAACAAATCACAAGACAACGTTTTGCCAATTCAGATATCATTAGAACAAAAAACGCAATACTGGCCAGGAGGATGTAGGAATGATACTCCAGACTGGTAATAAGAGATTTGTCGCATTGTTTTCTGTCCTGAAGAAACGTTGAGTGGATACTTGTTTAGCAGTTTAGTTAATAACTTAGAGACTCCAGACTTTCTTTTGGAATCTTCCAATAGTTTCACAACAAACTTTATTTATCTTTTTAATGCGACGCATGAATAGACCTTAATATTCCACCAAGAATGTTATATTGTATAAACTAAGGTAATAATCTTTTGCCTAGGACATGATACTTGGAGGATTAAAATTTTTCAGGGGGCTCTAAAGATCCTTGATATTTGGAAATAAAACTCACCAATAGGCACTGTTTCGCATTATTGCAACTTCCTTTTATTTTAAGTTTAAATCTAAACTTTGTATTGTAGTAGCGAAACAATATTTATACAGTTTCAACCATTCTAGCTAAACAATTTTCCTAATACGAGAGCAGTTTAATGTATCTAATAAATTAGACTTTTTTTTGCATTTTATTTCATCAGTTCAAGAAACTAACCTTTAACGATATTTATTTGTCTTAAATTTTGGTTTTCTAAACTAATTAAATTTTTATTTCAGATTATTTAATAGATGGCCTCGCGATATTGTAAACTGTTTTTAGAGTTCTACTACTGGGTAGTTTCTCTACATCCTGTATCATATCATTAAGTCATTATGATCAAATTTACTTGTTATATTTTTTTATACAGTTGTAAATATCAATAAATAAATAAAAAAAAAAGATTGTTTAATCCATTTCGTTATATATAAATAATTAAAAACAGTTATATTAGACGTAGGATTTTATATACAAAAGAAAATAATAGTAACTGGGTCTGAAAGTTATTTAAGAATGTCTCTCAATTACAAAGATTTAATGGACGAAACCTGAAATTAAATTTTTTTTTATTAACTAATTGACTTTTTAACACTATTTCATATTTTATAAAATAGGAGATAAGAAAAATAATAGGTGTGGAAAAAAAATTAACGAGGAGATGGAAAAGAATCAGGTGACAGAGAGCTGACAGTCAATAAGAAACTGAAATTAGTTTAAATTTAGGAAGCCCTTATGCGATCCTACTGTCAGTGGCACAGAATCGGAAAACTTCCTTTATATTTTCCAAAGAACCTTATTTCATTTCCCGGGCTGAATAGCGACGCCCCAGGGCGCAGGGATTTTTTTCTTCTCTTCTACTTCTAAGATGAATCTCCGGAATAAAGCAATTCTTCGCTGTATTCATCAGTCACAGTTCGAAATTAAGCATTTAGATCAGTTTTAGAACAATTTTAATCAACGTTGAAAATAAAATATTATTGATATTCTTGGACTGAATCTGTAGTCAAGAAAGAGGACATTGGTTAACAAAAAATGTTATAAACAACTAAATCTAGCCTTATGAATCCTGAGGAACAAAAAATAAAATGTGAATTTTATTACTATAAATTACTTCTGAAGTTAATGATTCAGAAAAAAAAATTCTCGAAAGATGCAAAAATTATTATTATTGCATTCTACTTAATTATATTTTTTTAATTCTTAAAACGATAAAAAAATGCCATAAGCAATGGAAAAAAAATAGAAAACCTATAATTCTGAAATACAGATAGAAATTAAATAATTAAAAAAAAAAAACAGAAATCACTGGAGATAGATTTCCCTTAGTTGTACTTTTAGAAAAAAAGGTGCAAAGAGATTTAATTGTTTCATTAATGCGTAAAACAAGAAAAAAAATAATGGCGAGCGAAAAAAAATGAGCTAATAATTTATTATTAAAACCTATAATTCTGAAATACAGATAGAAATTAAATAATTTAAAAAAAAACAGAAATCACTGGAGATAGATTTCCCTTAGTTGTACTATTAGAAAAAAAGATGCAAAGAGATTTAATTGTTTCATTAATGCGTAAAACAAGAAAAAAAATAATGGCGAGAGAAAAAAATTTAAAACCCCCAAATAGGACAAAAAATGTGAGCTAATAATTTATTATTAAAAATAATTTAAATTATATACGAAATAAATTACTTATATTTCAATTTTATTACTTCACCAAGGTAGCGAAGAATTATAATAAATTGGAAGGGCCACAGAGACGTCAGTTGTTCGTCATCAAAGATCAAATTTAAATACAATATGAAGACCTTGACTTTTTGATAACGCTAATGGTGACGACTTGCTCAATAAGACGGAATTCGTCTAAGAATTTTTAAAATACGTTTTTTTTGGGGGGGGGGAGGGAGTCTTCTACTTAATTTGAATTATCCAACAGTTTTTACTAACGTAAGTAATAATGAAGTAAAATAAGACCAATAAATGAAATGTAGTATAACACTTTATAATTAAATTGTCTATAACTTTTATCAGTTAAACTCTGCAACATATTTATCATTATTGAATATTTATAATTGCCACTACAAACAATCAGTGACATACAACTGTTTATTATGCATCCTGGTGGCCAAGGTATTGTAATATTTTTGGAAGAGTAAAATTGATATTTTAAAAAAGTAAAACTTTGGGTGTCCTGTCTTCAACAGAACTTAAAAAGCTTCAGTGATTTTCTTATTAATTTTTCTTCTTTGACCGCTACGTAACGCAGATTCCCGTGAACCATACACAGGGTAAACGTAATTAGTGGAGATTAAAACTAAGGACTAAATAATGAAGAAATTTCCAGAAACAAATTGACCGTGAAATTAATGGGGGTATGAAGTCAAGGAAAATTTTCAGATACTCTAGGATACATAGAATTGGCATGATATCTCGTGATTTGTTAACTGTTATAATTATTATCTAAAAAAAAAAAAAAAAAAAAAATGAAATTTGAAGATATTGGGTCATTTGTTAGAGTGAAACATGAAAAATAACAAAAATAGGCAAGTTAAGAAAATTTGCACGAATCACAAAACTGCATCTAGCAGACTATAAGGTCTACAGATAATAAAAATAAATTTGATAAAAATAAAAGGAAAAATTATAAGAATAAATTTGAGACCACACTGGACCTCAAATTTATTCTTATAATTTTTCCTTTTGTTTTTATCAAATTTATTTATTCGAAAAATAAGAAAAAATTTAATAAACAAAACAAAATCGAAACTTTTGCAATTTTGAGGATTTTTAAAAGGACCAGCGAGATTGAAAATAAAAATTTTACATCTCAGTACCATCACTCACAAAATTAAAAAAATCAGTTCCCATTTGACGCACTGCGTACACTTTTTATGTGGACAAGGTGACTGCGTGACTAATTATTATTAAAATATACGGAGTATCCCAGAATAGAATAGTTTAACCGCCTTCACCCAGAAACTCTAATTTCTTGGATATAATTAATTCAAAGTTTTATAATTGTGATATGCTTTGCGCTGGCTCATAACAGTGGTGTGTGGTTCATCTTTTGTATTACTGATCTTTTAATCTTCTCGGATTCCTCTGTAATGTACTAGTCCCGAAATTTGCACAGGACTGAGTTACTTTCTACGGATCCTGATAGTAAATCGGAATGATGACCATTTCATATCCTAAAAAATATGATACCAATAATATCAAATGGAAGCGAATCGGCCAATTTGTTTTTTTTTAATGAACAAAAATTGCTAATATTTTACTATTTTGACGATCTGCGTGAAAACGATAAAGAAAATCGAAAAATCCTAAAGAATAAAATTGTTTTAAAATTTAATTTTCCGTTAGAATCCATCAGAATCATCCATCTTTATTAAAGCTTCCTCACCATAACAGCTATACAAATCTCTCTCGTCGGTCGGGGAAACTCAAATTGTAATCATGAATTCTTGATGTATGTATGAACTATATGTATGTTTTTCGATTTTCCACACGTCAAAAACCGTTGTTTTTCTTGGTTATTGAGGATTTAGAGTCTAATGTAAAATCGTCTTAAAATCTGATTTACTGTTAGATAAATAAAATCATCCATAATGTTCCCTATGTAACCGATCTAGTCCAAACCAGATATCAATCCTTCCATTACTAACTCCCTAATTACTCAAACCCATTAGTTTCTAACCTTGCTTCCACTTTCATTCCTGACAATTCTCTGAGGTGTCTGAAAAGAACATGGCCTCGAGATCTTATACTGTAAAAAAAATGTTTTTAGAGTGCTACCAATGGGTAGTTTCTCTACATCCCTGTGCCAGGTCATTATGATCTTATTTGTATTTTGTTGTATTTTATGTACAGTTGTAAGTTCCAATAAATAATTTTTAAATAACTATGAGATACTATAAATATTTTTGTTAAAAATAGTTTATTGTATAATTTATTTAGAATAAATTCAAAGCAAGTAGTGATAAACACTTCAACAATGCCTTTAATCCTATATTTACCCAAAAATACAATTAGTTTGGGTACAATAAATAATGACTAAGAAACACTCAGTATAATAACAGTTACTAATATAGGACAGTAATTTGTTAATGAGAGGATATTTTTCTCCATTAGGGAAGCTACTAATTGTTATTAATTAACGAAAGAGCTATAGGGGTCCCTTCTCCCAAGGCTTTCCTAATCTCCGAGGTCACGGCCGTACAGCGTTTGCTCTAATGATATTAAGATCACTGTAGTAATCTCTTCTTTAACCATAAATAAAACATTAATCAACACTGTAAAACATCCAAAAAAAAAAAATCTAAATAAATTATGTAACAAGTATTTTATAACAATATTCTTTCAATATCAGTCATTAAAATAATAGGTAATGACAATTCTATCTAAAATTTGCAACACATTCATTTATCCGAAAATTGTGAACTTCCACAACATTTAACGGACCAATGCATGTAACAAAACTTACATCGAAACACAGTAAAACTTACTACCCGAATAATTATAATTATAATATAAATTATAATAATATAATATATTATAATTATAACCCACCAATCAAAACCAAAGATGTATCATTCGTTTGTAGGAAGATAGTCCGGGTAGTAGTCAATAAAGGTATCAACTAGTAAAAAAAAAACTATTTATTGTTAACCAACCTTTCACCCCACTTTGCTGGGATTCGTGAAGGATAAAAAAAAAAAAAAAGATACAAACATTATAGAATTGACAGAAAATTGAAATAAAAAACACTTCAAAACAATTCCTTTGTTAATAAACCATTTAAAAAATAATAATAATGTAAGGAAGTACAGATGTAGGTGGACTAGGAACTATTTACTAAAAAAAACAACAAGGTGTGATAAAGTTCTATATACAGGTCTAGACTAATAAATTGTAGAAGAATAGTCGTTGGAAATAGTTACAATATGGCAAAGAGGTAGGTTTAAAAGATAAAAAAGACAGATGAAGTAAATATGGCATGGGTGAGGTAATGTATAAAAAGGGAGATATTAAGAAAATTAATAAAAATTACCAACAAACACAGGGGGAACTACCTGTCTGATAGAAGAAGAGATGAGGAATGAGGAAAGGAGGGTCAGGTAGAAAATTTCCCCACCTCTTTGGCTAACCCTATTTTATTTTAATTTTCTGTCAATTCAACAATGTTTGTATCTTTTTTTTTTTCATTAAGCCCTGCAAATTGTGTCGAAACTTTGGTTAACAATAAATAGTTTCCTTTTACTATTTTGATAACTTTATTGACCGCAACCCGGACTATCTTCCTACAATTTGCTTCACACGATGGACTATCTTCTTCTAATATATTTTTTTTTATTTACAGAAGTCAAACAATTGTTGTTGAAAATATATTCAAATTGTGTGCTCTATACAATTCTCAACTTATCTAAAGTTTAATCGAAATCAGCTCAAATAATTTACCCTAGACAAGCTAAGCTACTGTAAAGAATCTAAATAAGTATGACAGAAATAAAGTTGCTCGAAGATGTAATCGAAGTGGCGGAACTAGCCCGGCAGGCGAGTCTCAGTGATCCTTTAAATAAAATTTTCAGTACCGCTTACGAATAAATACTAATTGCCCCTGGTGGGAATTGGACCCTCACCATTCCGAACTAGATCTACTGGGAACCTCATACCAAAGTCCTGTGCAGTCAAATGTTTGGAGTCCAGTTTGAAAAGAATGCACAGTATGATAATATAATGGTTTGATGTGTACCGGGATAAGATGTAGACCTCCATCATGGCTAGTAAATGAAATTCATACAACACCTCAGCTAAACAAGACACAAGAACTTCATACAACACCTCAGCTAAACAAGATACAACCTTGCACAACACCTTAGCTAGACAAGATACAACTAAGTAAGGCAAACTCAGTCTGTTATCGGGCTTGTAATACTATGATTGGAAGGCCAACAGTAGGCATAAACGTGAAAATTCACATCTCTACGTCAGTGTACTTGCCTGTACTCCTCTATATGGAGCTGAAAGCTGGGTATTGATAGACACGCAGGGAAGTAGAATGACATCTGCAGAAATCAGGTTCTAAAAGCTGGGACTGCTCCACATCATAAGAATCAGGTAAGAACTGGGAGACCTCTTGTTGGAAGAGGTTCAAGAGGCTCGGTAGGTAAAGTGGTTTGGCCATGTAGTCAGGAGGGAGGAACACCGAAGTCCACTGAAAACTATGGACTATGCCCTTGATGGTAGACCACAAGCCCCACCAAGAATGTTGATTGAGCATAAGAAGTGGACAAATTTTCACCATGTCAGGGACAAGGCAAGAAGCCTTTGCCAACAGCAGTGACAGTCGAGGATAGAACTCCCCTTCGCAGAAATAGGAGAGTATACCAAAATAACATTGAGAACTCGGACGACCAATGCAATGAAATATCAAAACCTAACAAAATTGAGAACAATAATTCTGTGATTCGAGTGGTAATTGACTGCCAGCAGGAAACCCAACTATCGTTAATTAATATGTAAAACTCCGGATAAATCAAGTTCAATAATTTTAATTTATTAGAACACGACTGAATTACTAACCATCTGATTGCTCTAATGGCCCATAATTATTAATGGATAAATTAATTAACTGAGGTACATTTGGCTGTCCTCGTATAAACTGATACTGGGATGACGTTAGCCCAGATTAAATTGAGGCACAAATTAATGTCGCGCTCTGTCCAATATCTGTTAGCAACAATTATTAGATAAGGAATTAAATTGAATATTATTAGATGATTAGAGAATTTGATGCGTTATGAAACAATTATTTTAAATTCATCTTAGTTGAATGATGCACCAAAGAATTTAAATATTTATTATTAAAATAATTACATTCCATAAATAAATAAAATAAATGCAACTTATAGAACATTCCGTAGTGATTTGAAAATTAAATCGAATACACAAAATGAGTTCAGGAAAAATATCATCTGCTTCAAATTGTAAATTAAAAAAGAAATGTTTTGCAGGTATTATTTTTCCTCCCCTATTCCTGTATACCAAACCTTTTGTTCTGTTATGTTTTTGTACATTTCGTATCCATTTATCGGGATTACGACTTCTTTTCCTCCCTATCAATGTGTTTGTTGGGAAATTTGTACTGTTGCAGTCAGATGAATCCAGGACTTTCTGGACCAGACTTTCTGTTGATAAATCGTATTGAAGAACCATCACTGTTTTCCTCATCCACATTGTTATTAGTCTTCCTCATCTTGATTACAATGGATTTATTAATATTTATTTCTTTAAAAACAATTTGGGAATAATGTTGAAAATACCAAGAAAATATTTAGTCCATGTAATATTGGTGAAGTATACAGTAACATTAATGGTGCGAGGTCACTGTTATACTAACTTTTGTTTGCATTGCACTTCTTTTTTATCTGTTTGCCGATGCGATTTTGTTACCTTGTTACCAGTATCGTTGAGAGGAGGAAAGCACCTTCGGCTGTTTTTAAAAAAAAGAGCGTTGATGCACGGACGGAACAAATAATTCAATAATTAATAATTGCGTTGTTGAAACAATTTACATTAGAGTATGGAGTTAATCACAATGGCTTCTGAGATAAATTACTTATTATTCAATGACCCAAAAAATTTTGCCGTTTATTGGTGTTAATCTGTATTATTCAAGAAAGTTATTATAAATATAAAAAGTTATGACTATACCAAGTGCTTTGACACTTAAATTTAAGGTTTTTCAAAAAGTGGAGTTAATCGATGTGTGCACTGAACGGCTCATATAATACCATAGTAAAATATGGAAAAGATTACATTAATTATATTTTTGTCAGTATACTAAAATAACTAGAAAAATAAAACAAAGTTATCCAGTCAACTTTTTCCACATCCGGTGTTAAAAGTAGAACGAATCTAGATTATTACATTACATTGACTATCCGATCATCTGAAATTTTTAGTTCTAAAAAAAATTTAGTTTTACTATCTATTCTTGACTTTCAGATTTTCACTACGGAAAATAATTCATAAAATATATTATGAAACCAAATCACTTTACTCACCCATGCAAATAAATGCATTATGGCATCAAACTAAGTAGAACTGGCATTGATCTGATCTCTGACGACAGTTGTGTCAGCAGCGCTCTATGCAATCAACATAATATACACAATGAAGAGAATATAGATGCAATCCCATGGCCAACCATCGGGTCAATAATCCTACTGATAAAACAATTAACAGTGATTTAAAATCAAGAGATTGGGTAAGATAATCCAGACAATTCACACGATAGTCATTTTTAAAAATGATAAAAATATGTTAGCTAGATAAAAATATTGACACTTATAATATCGACGAAAAACACAAGTTGATAATAAAATTTTAATTTTATTATGAAGAAAAACATTTTGAAAAATTTGGATAGACTGCGGAATCTGGACGAATATGAATGTAGTGGTCGCGTTAACTACTGTCAACGTAAATAAATAAATACGCCAAAAATTTAACGTTAAAAAATTAAGTAATTAATTCTACAATATTATTTATATTGGAGGAAGATAGTCCGGGTGGCGATCAATAAAAATAGTAAAAGAAAACTATTTATTATTAACCGTTTGTGTTATTTTTAACACTTTATAGAGCTTGGTCAGGGCTGTCTGATCGAAGAAAAGATGACAGTGTAAAAAACAGAAACGTTGGTTAACAACAATAAATAGTTTTCTTCTACTATTTTGATACCTTTACTGACCGCCACCCGAACAATCTTCCTCCAATAAAACTGAAGTTTAATTTTTAAATTGTAAAAATAATTCAATTCTTAAATAATAAAAAATATATGTATACATAATTACTATATATTTAAGGAGATCTGGCAATGGTCAGATTCTCCACTCAAGTTGAGTGTTTGCGGCTTTAGCGCACTTGCTCAGCCTCCACTGGCTCACTACCAGTGATGAGGCGAGAGGGATGCGCTGGGATCTTTTGAGCTCTGCTCTACCCCTCACACGTGGGGGATAGAGTGGGCTCAGGGATCTTCAGGTCGATTGTGTAAATATTGTAAATATTATTTTATCATTATGTTATTTTAGTTATTTATTTTTCATACAGATAGTTTGATTATGTTCATCTTGTTTATTATTTTGTTTGTATATATTTTCAGAGAGTTGTTTTTTTTTTGTTTTTTTTTTTAGTTGTTTTTTTTATTTTATTTTTTTAGTATGTTAGTATGTATGAGATCATTCATCACTATTACCTATTGCCCATAACTGTGTGACAGATTGTAATATCTATCAATAAATAAATCGATCAATCAAATAAAATATATATATTTAAGGAAAACTGATAAGAGACATGTTTTTTTACTATATCCACGCCTCTCTCTACTTAACCCCTGGGATTTATACGCGTGAACTGTTGTTAGTCAATCATATGAAGCAAGTAACTGTTTTATTTTCTGAATGCTAGGGTTCAATATCTTATTTAGCTGGACTATTGAGTATCAAAAACATTTCTTTTGTTAGGGCTTCACCTTAAAAGCTTAACGTAGGATAAAAATATTAACGAATAAAAAAACAAAAATATACCTAAATAAAACCTATAAGCTTGTGGATTAGCCATAAGAAACTAAAATTACATATTTGAGGCGGGCACATGCCTATAACATAAGATGTGATAGCAACTTATTCCATAAAATCGACTGACAGGAAGTAACACTTTATTTTTCCTCAAAAAATGGCTTTCTCGAAAGTAACTTTAATTTTGGAAATGCCACTTTATGGAATCGATTTTTCATATTTTTTTCTAATTTCGCAAAAACAACTCTAACGATTTTGATTAATTCGCCTTGGTATTTAAAATCAGGTAGGTCTTATCCTCATTAAAAGAGTCAGACGGAGTTCAAATAATGAATTTTAAAAACATCATACTCTATAAAGTACCTTTAATTTTGTTTATTTGAAAAAATAAATAAATAAACAGTTCTCATAGTCACCAATAATAATAAGATAAATACAAAATATTAAAGAATTTCATGACTAAATAAAGGAAAAATAAAGAGAGACTCTAATAAGAAAAAGCCAAGACTGCCAGAGAGAGCTCTTCCGATTGCAAGCATATGTTCACGACTTTATTATATTTTATTGAACTATTTTATTCATAGCCGGAAAAAAGTTAATATTCGCTATACCCCTCTCAAGAACTCTGAATATGTATTTTAATAACAACTGGAAAATAAAAATGCTTGGTTCAAAATTTTCTCCTATTCTATCTTAGATTATTTTTCGTAAATTACAAAAGATAGAATTCGACAAATATACTCAACACATGGGAACGTAAGTCGGGTGGGTAAGTAAAAGTTGAGAGATGCGCGCAACACACTAAATTTGATAATATGAGAAAAAAAAAGTGATTTTTGATAGATAAAAAGAAATACTCAAATTATTTAGAATTGATTTAAAATAGAAACATATATTATTGAAAATTAACAAATAAAACTCAGATATTGACATATTAAAAATAATTAAAATGATCAATACCGAAATCCAAAGACCAATTACATCTAAATTAACTTGTTGATTGAAGCGAAGACGTTGACCTGAAGGTAGAGATACAGTCCAGATAGTTCGCTAAAAATAAATTGCTTATTTGTATTGTAGTTTCTTAAAGTAAACAACGGTGTATAATCCGACGCAACGGAAGAGTGATTTTCAAAACCAGTAACTTGCTTAAACGACTGCTTTGTATGGATAAGTCAGAAAAATATAAAATTAAGATTTAAACATAACATTAGTTTTACTTGTTTCGCGAGTTTTAGTTTACTTAAAGAGTTTCCTCTTTAAAAGTTAAATCGCGCTCTTAGGAAATAATTTATGAAATAAGAAATACTATGTTTTCAACGAAATATAGAAGTTAATAGAGGTGAGTGACTCTTGGTTTTATCAAAAGTGTAAAATAAAAATTTATTTAAATAAAAAAAAAAAATTAAAACAGGAAATATGCTCACCGTGACTTCAAACATCCTAGAGCAGATATCACGCTATGGTTTCTCATGGCAAAGTTTTTTGTTATACTTCTTAACTCAGTAAGGAGCACGTATCCTTATTCATTGCAGTTTTTACCCGTTCTTTCTTTTTCTTTTTT
>NW_027107309.1:2206092-2226306 GCF_000696795.3 Halyomorpha halys | reverse complement strand
AAAGAAAAACTTTAGAATCCTTGAGAGAGATCAACCCTCTCTGTAGGCTGCATACTTTTCTTCCACGCGAATATAGCGAGAAAAAGTAATTGTACTTTTGACGAAACGAGACTAACTCGATTGTGAACGGATATTATGCGAATTGTCATGTATTTTACTAACGACATTCACATCTAACGTACTAAATATTTGAACTAATACAATTTTTTTCAAATTCATTCCCAAATAAAAAATAAAATTATAATTATAATTCTGTTTTCTAAACTTTATCATTCTCATTTCTACCTTTTACCCATCCGATATTCTTCATTCTACGTTACATTTTTATAAAATCTATAATAATAATTTGCATGTTATGCTCACCGTTTCATAGCAGCGAGTCGGTTGGTCGGTGTACAACAAGCTACAATCTCACAAAAGATCAGAACACAAAAAAAATGCCATCCTTCACGGTCGGACCCGCCCCACTAAGAACCCCAGGGAGCGAAGGTTCTATATCTTTAAACTAACATATATTTAACTTTAAATTAACATATATTTTATTTATGATATATATTTTATCTGTTCATTCTATTAGTTAAGTTAATAATTCTGTTTTATTTATCTTTATTCTCTTTATTATTTTATTTAATTTTTTCGATTATTTATATTCATTTTCATGTTATATTTTTTATTTAACTCTTTTACCCTTACATTTATACTACTTTCTCGGTAACTTATTATTGTAGCCCTGATGTATACGTACAACGTAATTCGAAACGTCTGTAATAGTTATTACTATTTTTCTTCTTCGTTCGTTCTCGTTTGATAGATCAAAACTTCACTGTTCATCAACACCATTTATTTCTTATTAATTTAAGCTTATATGTATTTTGTTTACTCGATGCAATTTTTGATGATATATCATGTGACTTCAAAAATTTAAACAGCGAGTCTATGGTCCTATTATCGCTCCTAAGGGTTATAGATACATTAAAATTTAATTCAAAACTATTGAGGTGTTAAGAGGAGTATGGAGATTCCTGAAGGTTATTTGTATAATTTATTATCAAATTGTTACAAGATAAAAACATTTTCTCAGAGTTTCTATTTTTAATTTAAATTTTAATGATTGTTACTCATTCTATGTTACTATTCTCGGTCTAGTCAGTACAACCTCTTCAGTATATTTACCACTCAGGTACCTTCAGTTTATTTATTTTTTATGGAATTAAAATTGCTTTACACCGTCCTGGGTAATAAAGCAATAAGTAATACATAATAAATTCCGTTCCGAAAAAATAGAAAATTAATACGTGAAAATACAACACGAGAACAAAAGAATGAGAGAGAAAATCTAATAAAATATACATGCACTATTTTATCAACATTCGAGGTGTTTAAATATGATATGGGTTTATCAGTGATACAAAGATTTAAAATATCAGAAGAAAATGGCCTGAAAAAAGTGTTAAAACGTCTGTTTTACATACATTTATGCGACGGTGTCTAATTTCTTGATTTCCATCATCCAAAAAATATATAGTAGAACAGAAATCAACAGTAGATTTTTTCATACTAGTACAATTGAATCAGCACATTTTAAAACAATTCATATCCATTTTTTTTTCCAAAGCTGGTTTTGCCATCCAAACCGGCTCATTAGAACAATCATTACTGATTCCATGTAAAACATAACTAATGTAAAAACCCTAAATTCATACATTTTTCTTGTTTAAAAAAGGTAAGCCTGAAATTACTGATCCAATCATGATTTTCCAGTTAGTAAATCACGGGATTTAATTTTTAACATTTATTAAAAACAGAAAGAAAGCATAGAATATAAATTTGAAGAGGTATTAGTTGAAAGATTTATTTATTGTTTTTATCAGACGAGACTAACAGATAAAGCATACACTGAATGCTTTTAAGTATGAAAATACTAAAATTGTGTATGATATATTTAAGCATCTAGTCTCAGTATACGGGTTGTGTTAAAACTAATCCTGAAAATATAGTTTAAAACATATATAAAAAATTACTTTGTTTTATATGAAAATTGATTACACATACTAATATACTAACAATAACTGGGCCAACCGTCAGAGATGGGCAAAAATGAACTGCAATTAATATTACTTTCCTATTACTGTTTTTTAAACTAGAAAATAAAATAACAATTTTTGTCAGTAATTTCAACTACTTATTGAACCACTGTTATTTTAATAATGGTCAGCAATTACAATTACTAGTTACAACTAAGCTAAACATAACTCTATTTGACTGTAATTAGTAATTGCAATTAGTTTTTCTATCCATTTCTCTAAATCACTTACTCCTTAGCCTAAAGACGAATAAAAATATAGGACGCCCAGTGTTCAGTTCATAGCTTCGACCTGTTTCAGAGGCCGATCACAATATCTCAAAGCCGAACAAAGCTCAAGGCTCAAAAGAAGAAAACAATCCATATTTCGGGATCAATGGACCGGAACCCCCAATATGAAGGTTGACGAAGGGGACCCTTTGGTTTATTCTGAGAAAGTTTATTTCTGGAGAGTTCTTGGGGGGTTGGGCGCTCCCAGCTTCCTAGTATCTGTGTCTCTTCCCAAGGCGATATTCTCGTCCTAAGGGGACGATTAAAGTACGAGTTACGAGTGTCTAAAAGTGTTTAAATAAGTAAATACTGTTTTTATATTAAATATTAGATCATGTCACACTAAAAAAAGATATAATATCGAAAATACAAAAAAGATATTTTTTAGCGGTCGAACAGTCATAATTTTCTTAATATTTTTTTTCATTAATTAATTTAAAATTAAACATTTACGTGTACGTTATGTCTATAAATTCCTTTTGAATATACAATGTTTCCAATTAATTCCAATTGCCATATATACAAACAATATCAAAAGCTCAAAATTGTATTCATTAGCAGTAATATGTTTTACTTATATTTCAGAAAGAGACAAATCAATTGACATATAATAATCATGAAAAAAATGTATACTAAAAATGTTTAATTATGTTGATAACTTTTATTTTTTTTCGAAGAAATCGGATCAGCCAAAAAACTTTCCCGGGGATTAAAAATCCAAATTATTTAGTAAAAAACCTCATTGCAATCGGATGAATGGTATTGGCAGCGCAAAATTGCGAACAAACAAATATTAATTTTTTTATTTTATATTAGGAAAAATAAATATATTATCATTTCATATTATTATTTATATTATATTTCAATATCTTATATTATTTTTTATTTATTTTTCTGAATCCCTTTCTGGTCATTATCTAAGAGGTTATCTACTGGGCACCACCCTATTCTAATGTCATCGTGAAGGGTCAAGTTTTTATTTCGTCGACCTACCACAGAAATAAAAGTGGACCCCCAGGGCTCTGTTTCATAATAAAGTACAAACTAATACTATTAGTCTTGTAGGTCTTAATTCAATTACACAGACTTGTACAATAGTAACTTGTACTTCAGAATTGTTTAATTCCTGTAATATCACTAATAACCATCCCTATCATGAAAAAAAATAAGTATTAGTATTATTACCACACTATTTTCTACACTTGCACTATGAACTAATACTAGCTTTCATTATGAAACAAGGCCGATTTGAACCGGCACTGCAGCAGTTCCCAGGTTGCAAAGACGTGCGCAATGGTCGATTCCCTGAGCAACAGACGTACCTTATATTATATTATATATAAATTTATTATATTAGAGTAAATAAAAATTATTTGAGTATAATTTAATTGATTTATAACTATCAAAACCAACCGTCCATATCGCTAATTTTGAAATAGATTTTCAGAAATAAATAATTCACACCGTCAAATGAACAAAATCTTCAACACTGGAAATATGATTGAGTAATTTTGTAATAAGAAAGAAGGAAATGTTTAGCCAGGATAAATTGTAAACTATAAAAATAGTTAATCTTGCCCTATTTAGTAAATATATCAAACCTAATTAAAATGGTAATTATTTTATACTACAGTAATCATTAATCCCCTAAAAAAAATTATAATCTTTAAAATAGTAGCATATGAAAAAGTTGATAGGGCTCATTTCCAGCAGACATCTTCGGGAAACGAAACGACAATAAAACTCAATTAATTAAACTTCGCATTTTAACAATATTTTTTTTCTTTTACCTCATGAATTTATTTAGACATAGTTTTTTACATTATTTATTACAGATCTTCCAGCTTTAATTGATAAACAAATATTCAAATTAAAACAATCTTTCAAAAATATACAATTGTTTTTCTTACAATAATTTCACATTTGTTAAAACATTTTCATCCAGGAGTGTGAAGTGACAATCAAACGTACCCAAGAAATCGTACACTTCTTCTCTCATCCTGTTCTGATGTGTTTAGATTTATATTGAATTGATAAGTTACATAAACACCAAATATTGATAAATTCTATTGACTTAACCATAATTGAATACTAAATATACAATTTTATAATTTACCAAAAAATTAAATAAATACATTAAATTACTGAATTTTCCTAATCACAGATAAATACATGAATATATAAATGATAAATATATAAAAGCGATAATATAACAACATAAAAATATAAAAAATAAATACAAGAGAAATTTTAACCAAAATCTTTTAAAAGCACAAGTAAAATTCATGCAATGTAACATAATTTAGTCAAGAAATGAAAAAAAGTTAGGGCAGGAGTATTATTTTTTAATTTTATTTTTTATTTTTTCATTTCTACATCCGGTATTACTCATTTCTTTTTTTGAAGAGATAATAGGTAGGATATGTTATTTCCCTGGTTTGAACAATTACTCACAAACTACTACTTCCAACTACAAAACTCCGTATTTTCCTCTTGCCCTTGAGTGGCGTCCGTTGTAAAGGCAGTTGCCAAGTTCCGTGTCTTGCTATAGATAGTTTCTTTCTTCGACTTTTTGTAGCTACTTTTATGGCCATAACAATTATTGATGAAGTTCAAGGATTAGGAAAAAAAAGTATAAGAATTCCATTTCGCTTATAAAAAATATTATTCAAAAATCGTTAGAATCACAATTGAACATAATCTGAATTTTTAATCAAAATGATATAGTTTTGATCCGAGTACTAATTCAAAGGAGAGTAATTCACCTTCAACAAAACTAAGATCTACAAGCGGCTAGGCTTTAAAAAAAAAAGTTCTAATAATCGTGAGAAGATAGTTGACCGTGGATAATATATATAAAGAGAAGATGGTTGGGGGTGCGGTCAGAGAATAACACAAATAAGTTGAAAAAACTTATTTAATATTGCCAAAGTTTCGGCCATAATTTCTAGCCTTCATAAGGGCTACTAGTAGAAGATCGGAAATCTACGTGATTAGTAGAACTTAGATTCCGATCTTCTACATTAACAACTTAAAGTTTAGCACTATTAAATACATTTTTCAACTTATTTCTGATATTTTCTGACCCCACCCCCAGACATCTACTCTTCATATAAGTTTTAATACTTGAAGTAGTCAAAATATATGACAAAAAAATATAAAAAAGCGAATCGCTTTGTTCTCATCCTTAGTTTCTTGTAAAGAAACCTGTTATTCTAAATTACTGATGAAATTTTATGGATATAAAGCAATAATAACGATATTTTGGGGGAGGGAGAATACCAATATTAATTTATTATTATTTTTTTTTGTAAATTTTTTGGTGATATTATGCTGACTCTCTATTCTCATTTTGTGTGTGTGTGATCTCATGGTTTAATTTCTTGATCAAACCATCTTTCGGAGACTTGACCAACTAAGAAAGATACCGATGGAGCATGAATCGAATCGTAACTCATTTCTGTTATAATTTTGATATTAGCCACAAACAATAAACAATTCATTTACTTTTTACACTAGTTACATTAATTCAATAAAAATAGGTTTGTGGAATTGATAATAAAACAAAAATATACACAAAAAAATATTAAAATTAATTTCAATTTGCAATAATTTAACAAAAACCTTCGATACTTATCAAATACAATGCTTAAACAAATTTTTACCTACAGTCATTGAGTTTTTAAAATTCAATAGTAAAAAAAAAAAAAAGGTATGATAATTCGAATTAATTCATAATTCAGGAATAACATAAAGTAAGCCTTAAAAACAACTGTTACTATATACTACTAGTACTTACTAATAACTGTGCTAAAATTATTTAGAATAATGCAAATTAAACGTAAGCGTATAAGCTGTGAGGAGAGGAAAAGTAATGGAGCAAGGAAGTAGGAAGATATAGTTGAATTGAGAGATCCTTTACTGAGAGTTCTACTATAGCTGCAACGGGAGCGGTTATAGAATTCAATGGGGCTTGAAGCATTTGAGTCAATCTTTACTATAATTTTCTCTGTAATCACAATATTGCTTATTATTTCTCCGATGAAAACTCAACCATTTCACAATTTGTCTACGAATCTAACATCTAATAAAAAACTAATAAACTTTGATTAAATGGTTAAAGAGTACAAATTATAGTTCTGATACGGTCAAGCTCAAAATTCATTAAAACTAATTGAATTCCGTATGTAATTTAGGAGATAATTTTCTTTTCATTATTGTAGTGTGAAGGCTAACATAAATATGGATTGTGAAACTTAAATATGAAAAATCAAAAAGGAAACTTCTATATCCGCTATACCCACGGGGAAGATGATTTTATCCTTTTAACAGAATAGTCCGCAAATAAGGGGTAAATAAAAAAAAAAAAAATAAGCTGTGATACCTCATAGGTACAATAAAAACCAATGTAATAACATAATAATAATAATAAACAATACTTACGTATTACATAACTTACGTATCAAATTAATTGGAAATTGGCGCCCTAATTGGGAAAATAGCCGTAAACGGTCCACGGGTGTTTTTCTGATTTCATTAATGGATTTTAAGTTAGGGGTTTACATTTTTTTAAAAGTAAACTGAAAGCTGTATACACACACAACTGAATCAAATATATCAAGTGTCTTACGGGATTTTAATAAACCTGTCTGCTAAAAAAGATTTTTGTGATAGAGTGGAGTCCGCTAGGAGTTTCACTGTAGTTATAGCAAAGACTCAAAACTTCGCTTTGTAAATATACACTATTAAGAACTATTAATCCGAAATTAATAATTTATTTGTCAACCTTTTGGACTTGACCTAATTTAGCTCTGAACATTCCGTATTGCTTGGGGAAATTAAAATTAATAATTCGCTATGTAAAATAGAAAAATATTCGTCAAAGACGAGTTTCTTCGAATCTGTTTTCTTAAACGAAACGTTAAATCAACCATTTTTATACCGCAGTACAAATAGAAAATGAATAAAATGGGATTCGACGACTACATGGAACAAATTGGGGTCAAAGCACTGTAAAAATATGCACAAAAACTTTAGTGAATTTTTATGAGTAGCTTTCATGTTATTTTGACTTGACGCTATGAACTATCCCAAAACCACTTCCTGAAGTTGAAATCTGAAACATTGACATTTCACCTTTGTAATCGGAGGATAGCCCAGAAGGATTTTTCTTCCTGAGGACGAAGGCTAAGGATCAAGGATATCCAGTTTCCTATGAGTCAATAATTTGTATGCAGTAGATCCAGTGCAGCAACTTCCTGAATTCTGTAGGAAGACTATAACATGTCAGAGGCTTGTGCACACTTCAATCAATTACAAATTTACCTTCCTTTAAGAATATTTACAATCAATATACCTAAGCCAGGGAACCTTCGAGCTTATTTAATGGTTTCCTCGTTGGTGTGACATTGATGGATTCGAGAACGGATGTGTGAAGCTTTATTTTTTTTTTAACGACTCCTTTCCTGATCATTTCTGACATACAGAGGGTTATCTACGGGGTGCTATCCTATTCTCACCACGGTGGGAGGTCAAGTTTTAATTTCGTGAGACCGCAACAGAAATAAAAGTCGACCTCCCAGGCCGAATTCGAACCAGCGCCGCTACAGTCACGAGTCTGTCAAAGTTAGCTATTTAAGCCGATAGACTACTTTGACTTTAGATTGAGCGATTTTAAAGTCAACTTATGCGTTCAAGTGGTGAGCTAAACTCAGAAATTTATTTTCACGATAAAGACTTATTCATGGCAGGTACAGAAGTAAGATTCTTCGTATTTCAGAAGATTATTGATAATCCACAGAACAGAGGATTCTAGTGGATGAAAACCTTGTCAGTTACATTTTTATCTCAAATTGAATTCGTTAAAAATTGCACACTCCTTAATTAATTCTCTAATCAATTATATAGTTAAAACATATTAAAATTGTAAGTTTAATATACTAAAACGGAATAAGCCAGTACATGCATGGCGTCAGACGATATAACACGAAAAAACTAATGAATAATTCAAGGATCTCAAGGGGAACTGAGCACTGTAAAATTCAAGGCATTTTTCGTAAATATACAGGATACAATTTATAACAAAATCGGAACCACAAATTAAAAGCAGTTGTTCTTGAATTCTATTTTAAGAATTGAGGGTAGCATTCCAGTTTTTTAATAAAACGTCTTTACCTAACTTCATATACTGAGGGTTCAACGTCAGAAAACTAAAAATATTAAAAAAATATAATTTATAGCACAGAAACAAGACTTTAAAGAGTAAATTAATAAAATTGAAGAAAAAATATATTTACTGCTATATTTTATTGCAACAATTTTATCAACTATCTTATTTTGTTTTCTAATATTTCCATAAAATCACGAAAACGTATTTATACATAATCTCAAAACGGAAGGACCGATTAATAACAACGTAAAAAAAATTCAAATTATAAAATGAATTTTATAATTTTTTTGGTGTAGTAGGTTCTTAACATTTCTATGATAATGATTTTTTCCCAAGACTTATCATAATATAATATAGGTGAAATCAATTTTTCATACATTAATATTCTTTATAATTTTTCTAGTATTAATTAGGACATGAAATTATTATACTAAAACAAGCCCTTAAATGAAGACACCATTTTTCTATTAAAGTCCTTTTTTTGTTGAGGGGGGAGATTAATAAGTTTATTATTTATTTTTTTCAATTTGAAATAAAATGGCTATTTTGTAAGGATAATTTTTATTTCCCCGATCTTAAAGAAATTCAAATCTGTTCACCTCAATCAGTTTTTAATGTTTTATAACGACCAAGTTCTGACCTTGTTGACTAATAATAAGAATAGTTACACAGAGGTTTATGTGAACCTTTTTCGTTTCAATTAATTTTCTTTCAATGCATAAAAGTTAATGTTATACCATAGAATTACAATAGAGAGGAAGCTGTTACTAAGCAACTGGCTAGCATGGTGACAGGAAATGGGGCGAGTTTGTAGCCTCTCCCACGGTCCGAAGGGTCAGGTGTACAGCTGTACACACTTGTCCATGGAAACTAGGAGATAGTTTGCGTTCTTAAGAAAATAACAACTCCAATACACGCAAGGATGACAGCACAATAGGAATACAAACAGAACATACTATCTTAATAATAATGAACAACACAGATGTCATTCGCTGAACGGGTAACATAATGTATGGTAAAGATAGAAGATGTTGCCCAGGAGTGTGGCATCAATACATCAATACAGATGAAAGAACCTACCATAAAAATAACTACAGTAACATAAAGAGGTGAGATTGTGCCATGAGATGATATAACAGCAGAATTTAGCAAATAAGTGCTATTTTATGGCTGATTTTTAAGTTGTCAGTTATACCATTTACAGATACGTTTACACAAATCAACAAATAGTCTCACATTCATCTAATGTCGTCTATACTATAAGACTTTCATAAGCGTTTTTTTTTTTTACTGTACACTGTTTCATCACTTTGTTGCAAATTGTGAAAAGTTTTATTCTGAAATATTAATTATTAATTTTATTAAGTATTATCCTTCGAGTTTCCTTCAATATATTTTTGGCTGTCAGGTAATCAATTTATCATTAAAATAAAAACTTCATAGTTAATTTTTAAGAAATAATAATGTTTTATTAAAAGCAAGAATTCAAAATTAACAAGGAATGTTGCTTCTTCAAAACAAAATGTGTAGAATGTGCCGCAACGAAATCGATGTCAACCTTAAAGGCGAAAACAGGTTGTCTAATCTCGCCCTACACAATAAGGCGAGATTGTGCCAAAAATAAAAAACTACCACCAAACCAACCGTTTAAAATTTTTTCTACTCCAAAATAGAATGCTGAAATGTACAACTATCTTTATGCACTAAATTTATCCGAATATGTTGTTAAATAAAATAAGAAAAAAATCCAAAACTAGTACAACATCACCTCATTTTACAAACACTACATTAACAGTATCTGTAATTATTTTTTAATAATTTCAGCTGGTATGCATAACCATCGTAACACGCAATTTTTAGTATAAATCATGGGATTCAGCCAATAAACATATTAAATCAGTGGACGCTCGAAGTAAAAATTTTCAGAGTGGAAAATAATGTTGCGTGGAGAAACGAGCAATTTTCAGAACTAGCAAACCTTCATAGCATATTAATTACCTAAGCTTGATTTTATCGAACATTTTAATCGAAATCTGAATGGCGGAATCAAGTTGGTCAAATTATTCCATGTTTTCTTTTTCGCGAAGGGAAATAAAGTAGAGAAGCATCTAATGGAAAGGTTTTCACAATGCAACAATTCAATAGAAAAACTATGGTGATAGTAAGACCGCAATGCTAGTTTATACAGTCTTAGAGGCTGTGAAAAGCTTTAACTATTTCAACTATCAATATAATCACAAGCTTTAACTGTCACTGTCACTGAGGAAATATCACTTTAGAGAAGAGATGAATTAGGATAGAATCTCCAATGGAACTGGACACAATTACATTAACCTCAAACTTGCATAAAAGAAATATTGGAACATGTGGTCCTCTTTATAAAAATAATTTTTATTTTTTTTTAAATCTCTCACTTTATGCGAAACGTCCCAACCTAAATCCTATTCAACAGTCTCCCCTCTCTCCTACAAGCATACAATTCTATGGTGCGTGTAGGAAAAAAAAAAAAGGACTAAATAATGAAAAAGTTTTTTTTTTTAAGCCCGAAGTATTTATATTTTTTTTATATGTTAATGTTACTGCTTTTTGAGAGGAAATAAAGTCAAAATTTTTAAATAAAACAAATCGAAATACTAAATTATTTAATTTACATAAATAAATAAATATTTTGTTTTTTATATTTAAAAAACAATACACTTTTAATAAATTAAGAAATAAAGAGTCTCTTTTTTTCCTAATATCAAAAGAAATACTTTGAGAGACCGGCAACAGACATGCTATAAGAGTTGAGAGCTTGATTTACGCCAAAATATCAATAAAAAAAACTATATTATATCATTAATTGAATTAATTTATATTACATTATTAATTGGATTAATTTGTATTATATAAATTGAATCATATAACAGTACTAAATGTATTCTGTAAGTTTTACTTTCTATTAATCAAGCTGCTCAAGAAAAAATTGATGTACGTTAATTTGTTCAAATAAAAATTAATTTCCATAAAATAAATAAATATTTATTTAACTAATTACAGAATGCTTGTTAATTATTAATAATTCAAATGCTTTGAAATAGCTGGGTATACTTGTGACTAAATAAATATTTTTTTTTTTTTTATTTATTTGTTGATATTTACAACTGTATAAAAAAATACAACCAGTAAATTTGATCATAATGACATATGATATGATACAGGATGTAGAGAAACTACCCAGTAGTAGAACTCTAAAACAGTTTACAATATAAGGTCACGAGGCCATCTTCTTTTCAGGCGCCTTGGAGGATTGCCAGGAATGGAAGAGGAAGCAAGGTTAGAAACGAGTGGGTTTGGGTGGTTAGGGAGTTTATTATGGAAGGAATAATATCGGGTTCGGGCTAGATCGGTTACATAAGGAACATTTAGGTCTTTATGGATGAAATAAATATTTTAAACAGAAAAAGCTGCCATTCCACTAGGTTTGACTTAAACCACTTTTCCATTAAAGGGCTCGATTATCATTTAATGTTTTGTACAGTTCATGTTTTATATTATAGGTAAATATGTTGTAATTATGATGTAAAACAAACTAAAACAATAAATTTATTTAAAGATAAACGAAGGAGCTGTTAGCGAAAAATTGTAACTGTTCTGAACATTATAGCTTACCACATCCATGTCATCCAATTTAACAAAAATGTAATCTACGATTATTGTATGAAGTCGATTTTATTCCAGCTGTAAGAGCCAAGAAATTAAAACCTAGTCAAAAAACTTGATAAATAGTCAAAGAGAATATGCCGAAATCAAGCATGATTTGAAAATAAGACTTTAATTAATAAAGTTTATAAATAAAGTTTACTTCGTCTTACTTGCTAAAATTACCCACACTTAACAGAAGGCAACAATCACTCTATACTCCGATTTTCAGATGCAAAATACTCTACAGTTAAGTATCGATGACAGTAGTATTGAAAATTGGGTTGAAATAATTTAAAATAATAGAGGCCTTCATTCTTTGAGGAAATTTAATATTAATGACGCAACTCTCTCAAACTGGACTTTGAAAGCACCATCAATACACAGAATAATCATTAATATTATAAATAAAATTAATTTTATTGAGTAATTACCCAAAACTAACATTAAATTGATTAGCACACAATGAAAAGGATATAGATGTAAATTTTGCATACTTAAGGCACCTAACCTTAAGTGACTTAACAGTACGGCAAAGAGCTTATTTAAATAGGCAGTTAAAAAATTTGTAAATCTAAACAGTTTTGAGATATTTTTCAAGATTTTAGATTAGAAAATCAAAATCATATATATATATAATCAGACATTCATCCCTACCTTCAACGTCTAATCTACCCAAGAATTATTTAGTAAATAAAAAAACATTAAATGTATAACATTTAAAATATACAAAACCTGCAATGAATTTAGATAAATAACGTGATTATAAAAACGTCCAAGATAAAATGAAATAAATTAAACTCTATTGTGTTTTATTCTTTGATCTGAAGGCAGCATAGGACGGAAACGAAAATTTGGTTGAAAATAGTGAAGTCAGGTGGCGATGGAAATTAATAATATTATATTATTAATTACTGTTGATTTCAATTAAAATATAGAATTAAAGAGTACATAATAACAAGAAGAAAATTGGCCACAAAAAACATTTAATATAAAGGGAAATCCATGATTTTGACCTGATTATGAATTCGGCGAACAGCTTATAAGTACAATACGCCAATAATATTTCAAAAATTTATCATAAATCATATCCTTGAGTGATAATACGACGTTGCGTCATCGAAGGCCTTGTCCACGTTTCATTACGCTTCAGCAAAAAATTCTTTATGATTCACTATTGCAATATTTCTTGATCCAAGATAGCATCCTAGTAGTTGAAGCCTAACGGAAATATTTCATGTAATACTTATTTTCAAAATAATGTTTATTCATTAAATTGTATTCCATGATTTGAATGAAATAATCGCGATTGAGAATGACACGAATTAATTTTTTTAATATGATAATTCTGATTTCATTGTTTTTTTAATTTTCTAAACAATTTTAAACAATTAATTTTCTGTGTAATAATAGAAACGCAAAATAATTAATTTCTTATATAAATCTAAGTTTTTAATAACTTTTTAAGTCCATGAATCTTTTATATATAATATTAATTACACTAAAAAATTGAGTAAATGAAACTTTTTTATGAGTAGAGAAGATGGTCGTGGGGTGAACTCAGCAAAAAAAACACAAATAAACAAAAATGTATTTATTAGTGGTACATATGACAGTGCAAATAAATAATGAAGGCACAAATAAATATGTTTTTGTTTATTTGGGTTTCTTTTTATCTTACTGCAGTTGTTAAATAATATCAAGAATAAATCTCAAGTTTAATTATTCCTTAACTTAATAAGAGATAAAGCATGTCTAAAAGGTGTCGAAAATAATAAAACAAAATCTGAAAATAATGGAGATGGATAGTTATATATATATATATATATATATATATATATATTCGTGGCTGCAAATTCATTTTTTAAATATTTTTAACGTAAAAAAAAAACATGAAGAAGCTTTAAGCATTATGGAATAGAATACGAGGTATAAAAAAAATTGGGAATAAAACTATATTATAAGAATAAACATATAACATCGTGCAACTAGGAGAAATCAGATAGTTTATTGTACTAGTATATTATGATCATAGCAGTTACCATTCGTCAAAACCTCTCGTTCTCTTAGTTCAAAGTATACCCAAGGGAGGGAGTTCGTAACCAATGTTAACTCTACACTAACAGCATGATGTCAAAGTTTGGGTTTACGACATGATAATAATAGTAAATTTCACATCAATTAGTAAATGTTGATAGATACATCATGGTTCGTTAGTTTAAACAAACAGAATGATCCCTCAACTAACGTTAATACATAAAGATCTGATTTTTTTTTTTAAATACATGCTTATAAGTTAATCATATATTTTAATTATTAATAACACCAATTAATTCTGCTACAATTTTCAATACGTATCATTTTGTCCCAATAACTAAAAGTATTTTGTTAACATTTTATTATACTTAATTTTCTTTAATGAATAGCGATTTTTGAAACGGAACTAAAAAAATCGTAGAAGAAAGTTTGTTAAATAGATTTTTAAACTTTTCCCCTATTAACAATGGAGCAATTTTCCTAACAATTTCAAAGGATTCAAGACTAAAATGACTTGCACACTAAATTCTAACCAACTTTACTGGAGAAAATACGGTTTCTGTTTCGACGAGTAATGAATCATAAATTACATGGTTCGTCTAAAACCGAAACAAAACTTCCTTAAGTTTACCGTCATACAAAAGATTGGCCTACAACTATCTATAAATTTGCAAGCAGACAATTGTTGGAAGGTTTTGTATTCTGTAAAAAGCAAACTATCGCAAATGAGTTTCATAAAAATAAGTACAATATTTTCATAATAAGAAATAACCTACTGATTATTCAACAAAAATTAAAATAATTATTTAAATTGAGAAGGCCCTAAAACGTGTACATAAACTTTTTGGGGGTCGATTAACACTCTTCCTTTTCCTTAAATTTTTAATTCATTGGATACGGATTTTTGTCAGAACCAAAATAAATTTTGTCTGGAATGGATGAATTGCATTTTGATCTAGAGTTCCTATTATATCACTATCATGAAAACTTTTATTGACAAATAATAACCCTGTATCATAACAGGAAATTTGGATTTCAGATACTTAGCTTAGTAAAATTCACTGATTTTTTTAGATACTCCCGACATTTACTACCTTTTTTTCGATTCTGTACTAATAGCAGAAAAGGATGCAATTAAAATTAAAAATATAACATTGATAGGACTATTATGATAAACGTTTAATTAAATTAAAACTATTATAAATTATGCAAATTAAATAGTATTTTAAAGTTAAAAATTATACCGAATTCAAATCTGAATAATAGCCCAATATCCTGAAGGATGATCCAAGCTCGGAGATACGCTAAACTCACCCCACCCGGACACGACTGCCCAGGGGTAACGACTATTAATTACGCAAATCGGGGGAATGTATTATGGAAATGGATTTTATTTGCATCTCGGATGTTCCAAATGCGTGAAATTTCTAGTTGTATGCCGGCACAAGGGGGATCAAAAGGTATAAGAACGGGAAAATAAAAAAGAAGGGGAACAAACTGAGCCAACAAAGGAACACATCCTAGCAACAAGACGTATGAATATGGAGTAGGATTAAAGAGGGGTAAATATCTGCCTCGCCAAATTACTAATTTCCCGTCAGACTCCAGCGGAACTCTTCCAGTAGCAATATCCAGGCAGCTCCAGGGGCTTAGGGTAGAGGATATGGGATCGGGGTCGATGACTTGGAGCGGGGGAGTCTGGGACCTACTACGACGCAGGAAGAGGTAGCTGAACCGAGCGACGGTCTTAGTACCCTGCAATAGAGGCAATATGCCACCTTTATCAATTATCCAATTTTCAACTATTTTAGAAACACAAACTTGGCTTACTTCATTACCATTCTAACGTTTTAAATATTGAACTATCTATGAAAAAAACCGATGTCACTCAACAAAAAAATAATCCAGAACACATTAATAAAATGCAGTTTTAGCGCAGTCTGCCCCCATTGTGAGCTTAGTAACATTTTGATATTACAACGATATTGAACTATCCAAAATTTGACAAAAACTATGTAACAATTAAATTCTCATTATACACTAGCCATAATAAAAGAACCGCACAACATTTCCAAACCTTTTTAATAAACCTTTTCTAGTTAAAGGTTTCATTAAATACGCATAAATAAATGGTGAGCGAAGTAGCTCAGTGGTAAGGCACTTTACGACTAACTCCGAGGACTCAGGTTCTAATCCAGATGTCACAACATTCTGTAATTATAGCTGGAGAGCCCTCCGGGGTCCACCCAGCCTTATAAAGTGGGTACTCTTAATTGGAGCAAAATCTGGCAGTGGGACGTTATTCAGACCAAATCTACTTGTACAACCGTTGGTCTATAAACCTTACTTCGTTACAAAGAACTGCTGTCCTGAACCTTCATTGGTTGTAGAGGTATAGATTTATTTTAAGTAACCATAAATAAATAATACGATAAAAAAATAATATGATAATAAAAATTATAATATCTTAAAATCATTCATCATCAAATAAATAAAACCAATAAAAAATAATATTGTTTTAGCGAAAAAAAATTGATCGATAGAAAATATCAATTCTAAACCGATAGGTATATTTAATTTTTACTAATTTAAATTTTAGGTTGTAGGTATATAGGTTACTAATTCAAGATTTAGTTTAAATGTATTACTAATTTAAGGTTTAAGTTAAAGATATTACTAATTTAAGTTTATATTTTTGCCAATCTATTTAAATTCAATTTTCTAATATATAATAGGTTTTAGTTATTATTAAAAATATGTATGTGGTTTCAGAAATATAACTACTAATTATTACGTCCCTAACATGCAATTAACTAACCCAAGTTATTACTATTACTATTAATACTTAATTTTAATTTCTATTTCGATTAGGCTAATGAAATATTATCAAGTACAATACTGTAGAGGATAAATAACCAAATTAATAAAAAGTACCAAATAAATGAATTTAAAAAAGAAAAGGAATGGGAGGGAAATATTATTAGAAAAATAAAACAAAAAGGAAAATTAATTTGTCGTTATCGAAATATATGTAATAAAGATTTTATATGCTAATTCAAAAATGATACAAATGCCAAATTTACATTTTTACTCACTAATATGTATACTCTTCTATCAATGGGTGTTTTAGTACAGACACTTACCTGTGAACAAAAAACATTAATTGTCATTAGTACAGCAAAAACAAATACCAATATATTAGAAGTAAAATAAAGTGCATCAGTATATAAAAATAGACAAATTGTGAGTTACGGCTGCAAATTCAATAACACAAGTACAGTAATAAAATGTGAGTTCATTCTCATATAATATTAACACCATGTAATAGTTTGTTTTCTTCATTGTTGTTTGTTTGAATCTTCATTTAAAAGAACTATGTGCAAAATACGTCAAATTCTGAAATTATACGTACTTATAAGGAGATAGTATAAAAATAAAAATAATTAACAGGATGACAGTTGATGGAATATAAGTAATACAAAAAAAAAAAAAAATATTTTTATAATAAATTCTTACTTATTTACTTGTTATGCCTATGTATTATAAAATTTAAAAAAAAAAAGGCCCGATTAGATAAGAATAAGTATGCTGTGTAATGCGAATGAAGTTGGGCAACACATTTTTGTTTTTGAATGGAGTTTTTTACCTTTCTTTAAAAGGGAGAAGGTTCGAGTATTTTTTATAAAAATAATTAATACAAATAACTTAGCATTTTTTGTGAAATACATCCAAATAAATTAAAATATATGCTTGTTGAATAAACAGTTAGAATTTATAAAGTTACATCATGTTGTTCAAGAATAGAAAAATAAATTTAGAATGTCTTCTTTCCAAAAGACTTTTTCCGATACTATTTCAAAATCCCTCAAACAGTAAAATATAATTTTATTATATCAGGTCTTCGGATTAACCGATGGTAAAAACAAAATAAAGTCCTAATAAAATACCAAGTTACATAAAACTATTAAAAATTTAAAGAATGTTTTTAAAATTAAATTAAATCATTTACATAAGAAATTTTTCTAAAAATAATTTAGTTCAGTCTAATTAATTTAACCCTATTACATTTGTTGTACAAATAATACAACTTTTATTATTCCACCTTATATGTAATATAAAATATACGCGACCACTAAAAACCTTTTTATAAAATACAGAGATTATAAAACCAAAGATTAGTTTTAGTTCTTGCCAATTAAAAGAGTTAGATCAATATTTGGAGTTTTCCCTTTTATGCTCTCCTGAAAGAGTCCCCCCGCTTAACTGACGATGCCTCGGTACGAGTGGAACGGATAAGCGGGGTTCTTCTACTGTAATTACGAATTCTAATGAAGAATACGAATAGTATATTGAAAGGGAATGAATGGCCGAAGCGGACAGATGGTCCAAGGGTTGGTACCCATTCATCGGGCAGATATCGACCGGATAGATTAGTTGAGACAGCTGCACTCATGCCAGAGGGGTTCAATCGATTCAAAGCTTCAACGACCGAAATTCATTGGCACCATTGTCGTGGGGCCCACACGGCAGAACCCCGAGATTTTTTCTAATTCTAAAAAGAAACGAAGCATTTTTTCCAGGCAAAAATATAGATCGTTTTAATTAATTTTTCATAATAAAATAATATTAGAGTAAACAAAAATCAATATTTTTTTCCGCTGCACATTGTACTAAAATCATTACTAAACGATTGTTAGTCCTGAGAGTATTACTAAAAAAAAAAAAAAGACCCTAAAGTTATTAAAAGTAAGTAAACACTAAACAATGGTCCGTCGTAATAGGTAGAAAGAAAATTAATAGAAATATGAGAGAGAAAACATATTTTTATTGACATAAATGCAAATTGGTCTCGATTAAGTAATAGTTTAAAAATTGTAATTATTTATACCATATTATTCATCTAAGTTTACAAATTAAAAAAACATTAAAATAAATATTAATTATTAGTAAATGGTAGCGCGGAGGAACTTTGGAAAGGCTCAATGCTACTAACTCCAAGGTTTAAAGACAATTATTTTCTGTTACACTATAGCCGTGATGATTTATGATCACCAAAAAAGCTGGTTAAGATCAGAAATCACCTCACTCCCCGCTTATGAGGTAAAAAATGGGATAAGCAACAACACAAGCAGCTACTAAAGAACGGAAGAAGTTGAAGACTTACCGCTATTAAGGACATAGCTTACGCTAAAAAAAATGTTCTATCTCTTGAAAGCTTCCAGCACCATTAATTTTAATCTCCACAGTACATCTACCGTGGTTTAGTAACTTCATTATAAAATAATATAGATTATTTTTCAGGTCCATCTAAAATTATCCCTCAGAATGCAAGATGTATTCAAGATTCTGATATAATCGAAATAAAAGATAATCGATAAGTAAATAAAAATGTTATACCACAACCATATTATTTTGAGAAAAACATATCTTATATATAGGTATATAATATTTTTCATTCCTTTTTAGACTGGTAAAAACTAAGTAAAAATATTTAGAAAAATTAAACTAATGGGTATGTATAAATGAATAGTTGAAGTATTAAAAAACCAATATCTATTTTCGTATGTGTCCTTTTGGACTTCCTCCGACAATCTACTTCATACGTTCTTCTTTGAATATCTATTTTTTCCTAAAATGTCAATAAAAAAAATAGTAAAAGACGTAATAAAATAAATGGTCATATAAAACTCATTAAAATAAGGTTTGCCTTCTTTGAGTCACGTACCATTTAATAATATGTATGAAATTAAAATGAAATATTTATTAATAATATAGATAATTTCCCATATATTATAATAACAACACCTATCTTTGGCAGGCAATACAAAAATGTAATATGGTCCTGTTACAAGAATGTTTTTACGCATTAAAAAAATTATATATATAAAAATTGATTCAATTTTACTACTTATATTTCAAGGAATGGTTATTAGGAATGGTAAGGAATATAACACTACGGATACGTTCTAATAAA
>NW_027107309.1:2204626-2206042 GCF_000696795.3 Halyomorpha halys | reverse complement strand
CGTTTTCAATAATTGTCTTGATGATGTCCTGCAACGCATAATAAATAGTTTTTCTTTGACAGCACCCAGACTATCTTCATATATATAATTATTACACACAGACTTTAATAGATTTAGATGGTATTATGTTTTTATTTTTCAAACCATTATATACTGATAAGCCGACTTAATGACCAACACCATTTATTAAATGGGTTGTAATAAACTTTAAAGTTGATCCCTAGTAATTGGCCTTATCGTTTTTTATTTTCTGAGTAAGATAAGTGTAGGTAATTTGTCTGTTAGAAGCGTTCTATTAAATTATTAAAGTAATTTCAATCATTTTACGGTCACAGGCACCATTCGTAAGTGTATGAACGAGATAATTTAATACGTAAAAAAATACATTTATTTAAAGTATAGGTGATTAAATGTGAAATAAATGTTAATATTTAAGATGGTCGTCCCCCATGACATCAAATAAAAAATATATGAGCATTATAAAATAAAATTAATTATGTTATAAGAGCAATGTACCAAATATATTCTTGGAGCACAGATTTTATTATTTATGCCAATTTAAAAGGAGTAAACAATTAGAATGGAAGACATATTAATTCAGACATAAACTTAAGTTGACAATGAGTATTATTATATATTAATATATTATATATCTACATATTAATATATCGTAATATTATTAATAATACGATATACCTACAATAAACTCAACAAAGCAAGCAAAGTATTGAGTCACCAAGTATTTTGTCCTTAATTCTCCAAAAACAGCAGGATGTAGACCGGAAGCCACAAATGGAACCCGGACCAAATTACCACCACAGACTGTGATATCAACCTATATTTTTTTTTGCCCCATTTTGTTTTCTCACCACACTGGAAAATGTAATCACGATGTGAGTATAATAGAATATTTCCACTTTCATGGTCACGTTAACACTTTTATTTATATCGACAGGAATATTTTATAAGAAAGCGTGTTAACTAATGATGGTTTAAAAAATTAATATTTCATGAAAATAGATGAAATTTGGAGAAAACTAAACGTTAAAAAGTTCTAAAAATTAAGTCTTTATTTTGTTTCCTCGTAACAAGACCTGTCTTGAACACTGTTCATAAATCAATGATTTTTCGGGAAACAAAAAAAGAAGAAAAAAATTAATGCCTAGAAAAGTCAAGATATGACGAATTTTGTTGGCATTCATTTTTGGACGTGATTTTTCGAAAGTCAGTCGTGAGTTTTTTTTTTTTTTTTTTTTTTTTTTTTAAATGGTAATATATTCAATTTTCTAAAGTTATTTCATATAGATAAGCTACTTTGTTGTAGAAAATGTTGTTCCGAACACATATCTGATATGAGAAAATTAAAATATTTAAATAAACTGAACAGGTTTTTAGTAAATAATATTAATTTAAATT
>NW_027107309.1:2176900-2203886 GCF_000696795.3 Halyomorpha halys | reverse complement strand
TCCCATGGTTACGTCTTGACATCGTGACATGGTTACGTCGTCTACTAACCTCCTCTAAATTATCAATTTTATGTTTTTGATAATTAATTATTTTATAAATTTTTCTTATATTGTTCCAGACTGTTAGCTTTTATTAATAATAGCAAAAATTATCCAAATATTCTCAACCTTCTTTAGTAAAACATAATTAAATGTCCAACGTTTCCAAAAATAGTGTTGTGATTAGTTGTAGTAGTGTCAAACAGGTTCATTTCTACTGTGTTGAATTAACCTGGACATAATAGTCTGCAAATTTTAATAATTCGATGGATATTTAATAAATTTTTCCGGATTTGTGAGGTATACAATTTAAACAAAGATATTGTTTTGTTTTATTTATTTAAGTGTTTCGACCACTAGGGTCATTTACACTGAATTTACAAAGTTAGTACATTACTATTGACATATTTACAATGTTACAAGGTGAGAAAGTTATATATAATTACAAAGTGAGAAAGTTTAAAAAGTTGTTTAAACAAAGATATAAAGGATGTGTTTCGTAGCCTTCCGATTGCATGATTGTATGCTCAGCAGGAAATTACTACATTAAGACTATAATTCTTCCTATTTCTTTTTAATCAGATAAAAAAAATCAATCTAAAATTAAATATAAATGTTAGTTTCCTTGTATATTTACAATAGAAAAATATTAATAATAAATAATCAAAAATATAGCGTTGGCCAATCGTGCATGTATTTATAAATACGATCGCTAAATATTAAAAATATAGTTTAATTTCCACAAGCCGATTTCCAATATCTATAAACATATCAATCTAAAAGCACTATAACTGAGTAGCTAATTGAACGAAAAGGTAACAAAACCTGTCTTAGGTATATTTAAAGTACTTTTACTAAACGACCACAACAAGGCCCTGAACTATTTACGCTTAAATTTTCTTAGGCCTTTCCTCAGCACCCTAAATGTATTCCAGGGCCATGAAACATTCAAAGCCGTCTCTAATACCACTTACATTTCTGTTTTCGTTATATAAACAAACATATAAATGCATATAAATCTGAGATACACATACGAATTAATGCTAGCCTGAAGAACTTTATATATATATATATATATAATAATTACAATTGAGGCAGTAGCTGCAAAACAGTTAATTTCATTCCATTATAAAAATTTTGCTGGGAGATGTAAATCGATATCGCTAT
Source organism: Halyomorpha halys (assembly GCF_000696795.3). Classification (NCBI taxonomy): domain Eukaryota; kingdom Metazoa; phylum Arthropoda; class Insecta; order Hemiptera; family Pentatomidae; genus Halyomorpha; species Halyomorpha halys. The sequence goes on along the minus strand of NW_027107309.1, from coordinate 2,202,680 downwards.
CAAAACCATTCATTATCTTTAACTATATGATAACATTCAAACAACATATTGCTGTAATCTTAGTTTTCACAATTAGAAATGTAATAACGAAAAATGACATAGAGTGGTCCTTCTTGGTTAGAACGAATATCAATAAATTTAACGATTTTTTACATAAATAATATATGCCGTATTCAAATAAACACGCGTTAAAAATTAATACAAAAAATTACATGAAAATAGATAAAATTTGGAGAAAAAAAATGTTAACAAAGTCCTAAAAATTAAATCTTAATCTTAGTTTCCTCGTTAAAAGACCGAACTACAGGCAACATCTTATAGAGTTTCGATATTTCAGTTATTAGATATTAATTTGAAATTTGGACGACATATTATTCAAATGGCATAGAGACTAAAAATGAGCTCTCAAAAATGGCACGCGCCCTTTTTGCACTCACTGGCTCAATTGATAAATTTAAAATAGGAGCGGAAAGAAAAACAGATGTAAAACAAACATAAAACTTTTGAGATAAGCAATCTGATGTTTTCAAACATGACTATTGCACTATAATGAATATCATGGGAGAGAGGTGGGAATATATAATATTCCCCCATGGGGAATATGATGTGAGGATATAATATAACCTTTATATTGGGGTATATATTTATAACCCCTATAGTTGGATTGTTGTTTTCTAGGTAGAACAATGTCATAAAGGTGACATTGTATAAATTTCAGTCAAAATTTCGTCCAAATTGAATGGATTTAATTTTTTTTTTTAGTTTTGTTTTGCATCCCTACACTCCCTCCAAATTGAATAACAGAGTTGAAAATTTCCATGTAAATAGAGTTGGTAATAGAGGAGTGTCATAACTCTTTCTCTCTTCCTCATCATTTGCTTCCACCTCCAAAACTATTCCTATAATTGAGTTAAGAGGGTTAAAAATTTAGATGGTGTTACAGAAATGCATATTGTGATTCTTAACATTTATTTAAAAAAATTTAATTAAATTTTGTATGTCTTGATGAAAGATAAGTGCCTTTTCTAGACCTCAACATAGTTCTGTTATTTGTTTCACTGTTTTTAATACTTGGCACATATCGAAATTGAGTTTTTGTTTTCCTGAGTGTTATATAAGTTCCTTTGGGGGCATCAAATTGTTTCTACCTTTCACCATTTTTAACCATTAATGAACGTTTCATCCATTTTCAAAACAATAAAAGAGGAAAATACGACCTTAATGCTTTTTTTATTCTTTATACCAATTGATTACCACTATTCAGGTTAAAAATAAAAACAACATCTATAAAATATTCTAGTATTTGACATTGTAGAAAACAGTTATGTTCATGATTATCCATAATCTAGAAATTTCACCACAACAGACCAACTCATACTGTATAATAAAATAATAATAATAATAAGTATAATATAGTATAATAATAATAAAAACAACACCTATAAAATATTCTAGTATTTGACAAGAAAACAGTTACGTTCATGATATATACGTTATTCACAATCTGGAAATTTCACCACAGTAGACCAATTTATACTGCACATGTTGATCCACAAAGCTTCAGGTTAACTATTAACAGCTCTGTCATGTAAAAAATCAATGAATAAAGAGAGAATAGAAGAGCGATTTGAATAATGCATAACGAGAGAATAGGGAATTATTAAGAAAGTGCTTTAGCACGCACACGACTCCACAGGTATCGGCCTGAGTTTATCGAGATGAAATTGGACAGGCGTCAGATGGCAGCTTTAGATATCTACAACGTGTTCAACAAGCAACAACTTTCATCACACGATCAATATCGACTATCGCTTATCAACATCGATCCATTGAACAATTATTAGATTATTGATCGAAATGAAGGCATTAAATAACGGAATCTAAAAATACGATGAAACAAGGCACCCATACGAGGATAACTTCCATTTAAACACCATTGGATTTGAAAAAATATTTGATTCCCTAAAAGTTTATTACCTATGGTGTCATAACACTTTATATATTTTAAAAATAAAATCTACATTATCAGTGAAACCGCAGTGAGACTGTTCAGGTATCGGTGGTGTCATGTTCAACAGATCTCATTTTTCCATCGAAGTCAGAAATATTGTCGGTTAAACGGAACAGGTGGTTAATCCTGTGTGTATAAAAGAAAATAAACTCCAATATTAAGCCTTAAAAGTTACTAACTTTTTATACGGTTGTAGGTGGTTCCAGTAAATATGAAAAAAACATTTTTGTAAGAAATTATTTATTTTACACATATATGAGATCCAAATTTAGAAAATTAAAACTAAAAAGAAATTAGAAAAGTTGGTGATAAATAACCGAATATGTCGATTACGTCGATTATTATGTCGGGTCCCAAAAACGAATCCACGACAGACCTCAAAAAGAAATTTCCCTAAAATTATAGCGAGTTCCGACATAGTTCACCTTGTCACCTCCCACGTGACCTAAGGCCGCAGCGACAAAGTACTGTTGTCACGTGAGAGGTGCCTTATGACTGATAAGGGTTAATATATACGTATATTAGGTAGAAATTAAAATGAAAAATAAAATTAAATAAATAACTCATATGTATATCAATATAGTAGGCGTTCAGTTGTAAAACAAGAAAAATTAAATTTTTCATGAATTTTAGTTTTCGGTATTATTGCCTGACTTCATATATTGTTAAAAGAATATTTAGGACATATATTTTTTGCAACGATGTTGATATTAAGTTATGGTAAGTGACAAACGGCTGAAGGAAAATATCGTACTTGACAAATAATTTAACATCGAAAAAATTCATTTTAGCAGTTATAATGTTTAAGATCGAAAGCCTCATATGAGATCAATTTAATATTCATTATAAATCTTATCATACATTGCTTGAAATATATAATTTAATTTTAATCTACGAACGATCTCAAAATTTTTAATATAGGGTCTTTTTTTAAGCCCGATAGAACTTGAAATTGTAAAAAATAACACAAAAAATTAAATTGTAATCAAAATTTTTTTTTTATTCGAAAGATCAATACGTGACATTAACATTTGAAAATGATTTCGGGCATATGGGCACCGCGGCTGTTCTTGACGAAGCGCATTCTGTAAAATTGTGTTCAGCGATGAGGCGCATTTTTGGCTTAACGGGTTTGTTAATAAGCAAAATTGCCGCATATGGTCGTGCGATTTGACACCTCTCGATTATTTCCTGTGGGGCTACGTGAAGTCACTGGTTTATGCTGATAAACCAGCAACAATTGACGCCTTGGAGGCCAGCATTGTTCGTGTTATTCGTGACATACGGCCAGCAGTGCTCGAAAAAGTGGCCCAAAATTGGACGTCCAGAATGCGCTTCGTCAAGAACAGCCGCGGTGCCCATATGCCCGAAATCATTTTCAAATGTTAATGTCACGTATTGATCTTTCGAATAAAAAAAAATTTTGATTACAATTTAATTTTTTGTGTTATTTTTTACAATTTCAAGTTCTATCGGGCTTAAAAAAACACCCTATAGAACTCATGAAGCCGACTGTTTAATTTTTTATTTTACAGAGCTTCCTAGACCAATTGTCATTTATTTTAACTTATTTTAAATTATCAAATATATTTTTTTACAAAAAAGTTCTGTAAATTATTGATCATTCTAGACTTTTAAATCAAAATATTAGAACTTGCACATAAATATCGTTTCCTATGATCTTTTTATCATTTTGATTTTTTTATTTAATTTAAAATTCTTTTAACAAACTTTTTTAGTTTAAAAACATTACGACTGGCATAGATGAATCCAAGTCTTATATAAATTTAAAGGTTATCCCATTTTGAATATGACCCTGATAACTGATAAGAAATTGGAATTCAGGGAGAAAAAATATTTTTTTTTTAATGTTAGGATCAAGGTAGAGTTCGACTAATAAATTAAAAAAATAAATAAATCAAGTCGCTTTGGGGTGGTTTTGACCAAGTTAACTTACCATAAAATGACGCACTACAACTATATAATTATATTTTTACTTCTGAAAATTCTCGAAACAAATAGAAGTTTTCAAGATCATAAACAGTTATAACACCGAACATTATTCTTTTTCTTTTTTTTAAAAAAACAGCTTAGAAAGGAGGAGAACCAGATATTCAATCAAATGAACATTTGTTAAATTCATCATAATTAGCAATCGTGTAGCAGTTTAATTTGGTTTTCTTTTATCGTCGCAATGAAAAAAAAAAAAAAAAACTGAATATGCGTATACAAATAAAAAATAATCATTTATCCTCAATTAAAATTATAAATTCGCTACAACTTGAAATTTGAAATCATAATTCAAATTCAATTCTTTCAGAAATTTTCAGATACACCACTTCCGTATAGTGCCAATGGAAATTATAATGGGGAGGTTTGAAATAATACAATGAACCGCAATCAGGGAATCGTAAAAGCTTCTAATAAAAGAATAGAAAAGTGTGTATTTGAAATGGATGCGATAGAACCATAGCTTCTGATAAAGGCAGGCAGACAACAATAAAAGAAGTTGAAGGCCAGCGACCACAAAGACCACAGCTCCAGACATGAACCCTGAGGATCACAAAGCCCCAGCCTTCGACCGCAGACCATACCATATACCCGTCAACAGATGCGCAGGTACCCACATCCCTCTGTAGCCAACAAATTGTATAAATAATAAACCTATTATGGTCATGTGAATGGTGTAAGAGATATCTTCTAAACTTCAGTTTCAAAAGAGAAAAAAGTTTAAAATACATTCCGTGGCAGAGAGGGGAAAAACTTTATTCAAGAAAGTTGTGCTTCCTAACTGTATTGGGTCATAATATATAATACACACCATACTTAGTAAACCTTGTTAGACATTTTTTTTTTTTTAAATTCTTATAATATAGTACAGTAAATTTATAATATATAACAGCAAAACATGATTTTTTTAAAACTTTTTACTTATCATTTCTGTTCTTTATTTATTTTTTACATCATTTATCTATATATCTATAATTATAGTGGGGCAGGTCTTGTCATTCAGGAAGAATTGCCTTTTTTTTGTGTGTGTTATGATCTCCTCTTGTGAAATATGATCATAACATATCAATAAAATAACATTTATGTATAATTTATATCACTTAACATAAAGTGACATATTATGACAGTTATTGCCTTCACGCTATATTCACTATTTGTTGGGATCTGAGGATCTTCGACTACTTGGTGAAGAAGCGTTCAAACTTTACTTTTATTTAAAATAAAACAATTTTTCAAAAAAAGTGGGTACAATTTTGAAATTCCTACATACTTTATAGATTTGACAAAATAGGATTTTATTTTAAACGACTTAAATAATCTAATTAAGTTTTAAATACTCTTTCATGATTTAATACTGATAAATATATATTTTTCTTTTATTTAACAATTTAATATTGTTTATCAATAATTTAAAAAAAAAATAGATATTACGTCTTTGACAAAGTGCTTTCGTATCTGAAGCAATTAAAATTTAGTTTTCAAATCAAGAGAAAATTGGGTCCTTTTTATTCTTAGTTATTTAATGTAAGAACTTAAAGAATTAATATTATATAAAAAATTAGGCACACTGACTATAATATATCTGAATCTCAAATATAATCCGTAATATAAACAGAAGAGAACTATTAATAACTAGAAAGACACCGCATAACGGAAAGACGACATAAATCCATATTGGACTGAGAGCGACGTTGGAGTCTGGATGTTACCGAGTACTGTTCTCTGCCTTGAATATAGATGAGACCAACTGATACATACTGTATGCCTATGGAGTTTGTCGTCAGTATATCACTTACTCGAAATAATATGTTTGGATCTACAATCCAAGAAAGATCAAGTCATCATAAAAGAACAAATTTCTATAAAAAATGATATTATAATCTAATGCAATAAGTAAATCATTTACGAAAATCCCTGTAAAGAATCTTAATGTAAATTAATTTTATTTTGCTAAAAAGTAATATAGAAATAATAATAATGATGCCTTCCTAAATGAACAGAAATAGTAATTATAACCGCAACTGTAATAATCACAACTATGTCTATACCTAGTAGACCTATACCGTTTTTTTCTAAAATGTACTATGAAGCTCGAAGGATAAATAAAACCTACTTGCAGTGAAAATAAATATTCAAAACGAGAAGCGCCCAACTAAAATATGTATACCGAAGAATGCTAGGAGTTCGAAATTTTCAGCGGCTGACGTGTAGAATTTTTTATTTAAAAAAATAAATAAGTTCCTTTTGTGGGATTCGAGACTTGTTTTAGATCGGTTTGATATATGTAACACTGCAATCTTGAAGAAACAATCATTGTGAAGATGACAGAGGATATAGGTGAAGGTACCGGTATAGGGTAATCCACATATATATTGTGTAGGGTATAGGTGTAGGTACCGGTGTAGGTCAACCCACATAAATATTGTGTAGGGTATAGGTGTAGGTACCGGTGTAGGGTAACCCACATATATATATTGTGTAGGGCATAGGTGTAGATAGGAAACAGTATAGTTTTGGTACGCCTTAATGTTTATAAATCTTGTTCTTAGCGCACAAGCTAATAAAGTATTTAAGAAACTTTGTAGGAATTTTCATTTACTATTTCTTCCTTTCCTCCTTTTTTTTCTTTTTTAGTTCCATGAGAAATAAATCGAGAATTTAAAAAACAGAAAAAAAGAATGAAATAAAATGTACAATAAAACAAAAGCGAAAACCAATAAGGTTTTCGAAGAACTTTTACTACTGCAATTTTTATAACTTAAAAGGTCAGTATACTCGTGCGGGAACTCTCGCATCAGATATCTATTCTCCTTTCCCCGATACTGCATCGAGTTGCCTCACACACAGCATACTAAAGATTAGCCAAAATCACTTTATTTTAAAACCTATATATATAAAAAAGTCTTAGTATAGAAATTTGAATTATATGCAAGTGATACATGATTTTTCTTATTGTTTTTGTTCTTTTTGCATTACATATTTCCATTTTTTTCTAGCTTTTTATAATTTGTTTTAAATACATAAATTAAAATAACCTTAAAATTTAAACATGTGAACAGTACCCCGGATGATCCGAAACACAGCTTTATGTATCATCTCAGAACACTTGATTTACCACTGTCGGAGTTTAAAAACCATCTACATTTTTAAATCACTTTCATTAAAATTGTAGTTAGAAATCCAAGAATTTTATTGATACATCATTTGTCAAAATCTATCGCTCCTGTGTGATGGAAAAAGGATATGAATTACTGAATGAAGTCCAAATTAAAACTGAATAATCCGAATCTATTCTGAACAATTTATTTTTGAAGAAAGATTTCTTTTATCTCATGATATTCGGAAATGCAGGAAATGCATACCGGTACACGTAACGCTGTCAAATTATAATGCAGAATGAAACCATAGATATTATGCTGCATTTTTAGTAAAATTTTGTTATTTGTAATAGCATAACTTTAAAATTTAAATTCCTGCAAAAACCTCTATAATGCAATTTCCTCAACCCAAAGATCCTCCGTACATCTTAAGCAAGAGGAAGGGAACGGCGGGGTAGATGAAAGTAGAGGATGGATACCCCGTCCATTATTCCGCAACCACCTGGCATGCATAAGATATCGCAGCGACTCATTCGCCTTTACAACGGAACAGAGGGTGAAACTAAATCAGGTATGCAGGCTTTGATTATATTCAAGTACAGATCGGCAATACACCAGAGTCCGTGATTGAAAAAATTTAAATATTCATGAAAATTGATTAAAATAAGGAAAAATAATTGGATCAATGTCTAAATATTTTTTTAACTATTTACAATGACGTTGCTTTTAATGTAGAATGTAATTCGAAGTTTCTGAAACTTCTGATAAGTCTTTTCCCGGGAACTCGAAACTAACTTTCTAAGAGTAGCTATCAAACTCAGGCTGAGAGAATAGCAAAGTTTTTGAAGGTGGGTTACCAAACCATCTAAATAGAATATTCAACCCGAATACACGCGCAACTTAAAAGTATAAAGTAAAATTATTTGTTCATACAGTTCAGTCTGGCTGTATAATGAAGTTGATTTTAACTCGAACATCTATGAATGTCTTCGGAATTAGTATGGCTATTGTCGTAATAATATAATATAATAAAATATAAAATAATTTTTATTCAAAATAAAAAAACTCAACAAAAGTCATAAATTAATTGTAAGGAAGATTGAATATAACAGCAATAATAAAAAAAAAAAAAAAAAAAATACAACAGATCTCACACCTACAGTATAAAAAGAAACAACATACAGCACACTAATACTATTTGTTTTTGGGATCACTACGAGTTGAAGTGGCTCTACCCTTCCTACCGATGTTAGTAGCTTCTAGATCCTTTTCAATTCCTATACCCTATAAAACCTGAATTTCAAATCCTCTGTCCAATCCTAAACTTGACGCATCCCGTGTACTTGACTTCTACCCTCCATCTCATCTAACTGCTGGTTTTGACAAATCCTTGTTTACTCGAGCTGCCTATCTCAGGAACTCCATTCCCTCTACCATACTCCATACATCAACCTTCCCGCCTTTAAACCCCGTTAAACAACTTTTACCATCTTCTAATTGAATAAATATTATATTGAGCATAGGAGACAAATATTATTTATAAATATTGCTACTCCATTATTATTATTACGTAAGCGACGTGATTAGCTAATATATTGTTTTATCTAAAATTGTTTAAAGAGACTTTGTCCCAGAATAATAATATAGGTTTTTCATTTTTTCCAAGACATCCTAACATGTTCTCCATGTTTTGCTATGCCATAGAGCGGCCCTCAATGCACAATAATAAAAAATAAACCACCACATTTACATAACTCTAAAATTAATAGTAGGATTAATGAATGCTGATTTATCATAAAATTGATAAATCAATTTCTAGTAAGCTAAATGTTCTGATGATTGTGAGTTTTCTTTTTCTTTTTGACAAAATAACAGATGGAAAGAAGTCTAGCTAATTATTTTCAAAAAAATATATTATTACTTTAATTTTGGTATAGAAATATCTTATACCTTTGACTTATATATGAGCGTCCCAAAGTCCAGATTGGTATCATATAAATGTAACATTAATTATAGCTGAATGAAACACAATACAAATTTTTCTTTTCTATGATACAAAAAACTAATTTCAAATAATTAACTTTATTTTACAATAGGAATGTTTTACTATTGGGTAAATTTGACAAAAAAAAAAAAAAGGCCGAAACGATGCGTATTAAAAATACGTTAAATTCTTTTACATGTTTTTGTATTAACATATATTAACAAATTTAAAAAAAAAGTCTTTATTATATTTAATAAATGTCTTTATTATATTTAATAAATGTGTTTATTATATTTAATAAATGTGTTTATTATATTTAATAAATGTGTTTATTATATTTAACAAATGTCTTTATTATATTTAATAAATGTCTTTCATTAATTTAAAAAACAATACAAAAAGTATGCTTGATTTGTTTATTATTTTTTCTTTCATTTTTATGATATAAGATATTCCTGGATAAAGTATGAGAATAAAAATTAATTAATAATATAATCTTAAAGATGGGAGATAACACTGAATCGTCAAGGTTGTGGCCTCTTTTGTTAAAAAAATTTAATCAAAACTTTTTTGAAGAAAACTTTATCATTATTTATTGAATAATACTACAAAATAACATAATGCGATATTAGAAGATATCGCATAATCTGTACATTATTTTACACTACAGCATAGTCATTTCTTATCCTTATTAATAACATTCTTGAGAATATTTTAGACTGTACAAGCAAAAATGAATTTTCATTTTTTATAGATCAGATAGGAAATTATCAGGAAATATTAAATTGAGGAAAACGTTATTTCTAAAGCAATCAACAGGCCACAATTTGAACCTGAAATAGATAAACGTTTTCCTACCTCAGCCCGCTTTTCTTTCCTTTAACATCGAACAGAACCTTGATATCTTATCAGATATTCGGGTTATTTATGATTCTAAACCCCTTTTTTTTAAAAAAAAATAATATAATGAATCGGGAAAAGGAAAATTAAATAAATGATTATCTTTAATATTTATGAAATTTAAAAATTAAATCTTATCGTTTTTCCCTAAATCTACTTATTGGGATGGAAAACATTTACAAAATTTTAGTTCCAATGAGGATAATGAAAGAAAAATAAATTTCAATAATATTATTTATATTCATAAAATAACTTTGAGTTTGATTCAATACATCCCTCCTAACACCTAACGAGTTTTTTTTTTTTTCGTCTTTAAGTCAATACAAAGTTTACCAAGTTTTCATTTTTCTTTTTTAAATGCATCAAGCACTCTGAAAAATGGTCGATCCAGTTTGGGACGGGTCAGGTGAATACAGTGAATGTGATACAGCTTCAATTTTCAGGTCACGTAATTTATTTAAAGTTAACTGGCAAACCTTACGTGATTTGAAAATTTATGTTCTATAACGTCCACCGTATTCACCTAACGATTCTATATATGACTACAGCCATTTTTGTAAAAGAACTTGACCGACTTTAAAAAATATATATATATTTTTCGGTAAAATTTTCGTTTATCTAGTTTTTTATTGATTCAAAGCCAAAAATGTTCGAGGAACAAGAGATAAAACTCCTAGTTGCAGGTTGGGAGAGACGTATCGAAGGTTACGAAAGTTATTTTGAATTCTAATAAAATATGTTTTGGCTCTGCTCTTTTTTATTTAGTACATACCCTAGCAAATTATATTTTATGTGTTCCAATAATTATTGTTGAATGACAATAAGTGTGTTTAAAAAATAACACTAATAATTATAATTTTTATTCCATATTTTTATAATAATATATAAATAAGATTTTTCTATGGTAATAATATTCAAGTTTTATATTGAGTGACTAAACGAATTCCAATAAAAACAAGTTCTGTAGTTTTTCCAACAAAAATGTATTTTAATTATAGGACTGACATGCTTCTTTATTTTTTAAATATCCAAAGCACTGTACATAATTCATATCAATTAGAATTTTTTTAATTTTATTTTATCTAACTCTAAGAGTGAGAATAATATAAATAAAATAAAGATCACCGAAAAAAAAGGTGAACAATTTAAATTTTCTGTTAAAATTAAGTAATGTAAATAAAATAAAGCATGTAGTAATATAAAAATAAAATATAGCAAAAATGGAAAAAATATACATAAAATTTATATATTAATTAAACATCATAAAAAAAAAATTTATAATAAATATCATAAATAATAAAATAAAATATAGTCAAAATAAATAATACACAACACAAAGTATAATAAAAAATATATAATGAAAAAAAATATAAATAAATAAAATATTATAAAAATAAATACAATAATCTTTGCAATATCATAAAGCCAGATTTATAGATCACGGAAGAAAAGGTGAACAATTTTAGTTTTCCGGTTAAGTCCCTAAAAATCGGTGCTGGCTGATCCACACAAATAATTGTCAATAAATTTGAAATATAAATCAAATCTCTTCGTCTTTCTATAGAACCTAAATAACCCATTATATTATCTACTTTAGTTGATATAGAAGATGATAAAAACAAAGAAGTAACATATGTTAATGCAAACAATTAAACTAAATCTTTTATTACTTATCATATTTAATTTAATTTAATTTTTTGGCCAGCTCGGTTAAACTACAGGGGGCAGTTGCGATAATCCTAAAATAATACAAATATGTTTGGAGAGATCAGTAAAATCAGCATAAGACAGCAAATGGCCGAAATAAACTAAGTGTTTTATTTTAGAACATGTTAAAATTCTGACATTTTTTTTTTCTACTCTGAATTGATTCAACCCTGACCGTTGAAAAGCAAATATCTGGGTGGAAGAACCATGAAGTTTTATTCTACGAAAATTCTAAGATGAGTAAAACATATAACCAATGTCAGTAATTTTCATACTTGTACTGTTCTTACAATCTAGATGCGTTGCGTTGAGAACACCTCTCTCGTTGGGCATTATCACTACCATAAAATGGATAATAAATTTATCTTTAAGATTTTCCCTCTAGATTATAGACCATAACAGATCCCATTACAGTAATTAAGACTGGAAGAGGATCATTAAGAAGGATGTGATGTGTGCATCAACCCTTCTAATTTCCTCCTCATGATTTCTTATCAAATGATATCTTGATGACCGGCTGTCTGTAGTAGCTTATCTTCTCATATCATCTTGTATGGCTTATTTTCGGACTACCAGGGAAGCTTTAAGTTGTTGAGGCAAGATCATAATCTCAACATCAATGTCATTTCTGATTATATATTCTATGCATTATAACATAGATGAATGATATGCCAAATTACAGATGAGCTTTTAACATCGACAATGTAGTGTCGGAGGAAAAAAGGATTTCCCACAAAACAATAAACGTAACTGGGCATCATTTTTCAGAAAAGTTAATTTTTGTTTATTTATCGATCTCTGTTTTAGTCTAGGGAGTGACATGCAAAGCAGAATAGGTGTAGTAAATATTTAATAGAAATACATAAGTACATCAGAAGAAAACAAAATTAATAACTGACTAAAAAAATGAAATTCAACTTGGTGTAAAATTCAAATTCAAAATAATACTATTTAAAATATGACTAACTAAAAATTTAATCCATATAAAAATAACGTTTTATGCAATTGTATAAACCTTTTAAAAGTATTCTGGGGGGGGGAGAGGAAGAAAAGAAACTCAGTAAATTACAGAAAATTCACATACTTTTTTAATTAAAAAAAAATCTCAAATGACTGAAAAGTTCTTGATGTATTAAAAATAAATTTTAAAAAAATACAAAAAAATATTAAATAAATGGTAAATTGTTTATAAATCAAATAAATATTATAAAAACTCAGAACAAAAAAAAGTGAGTCAATCACTCTGTAAGTGAAATAGTGCATACTTTAAGCAGATTCATAAAAAAATAGGAAGACAACATTTACTTTATTTTGACGGCTTGGTTCCGAATGGTAAATACGAAATCACATCTCTTACACAATCCATCAAAAAATGAATTATTTTATAATACCTGGCTTTGAATTTTAATTTAATTTTTTTTTAGGCTATGGTGAGTAGCCAATGGTAAAACGACAGGTATGTGTACACTGTGATTAATAGATGTGATGAAATAATTTTTATCTTATATAGATAATTGGTAGTAGCTTATGATCGAGTTTTTAAACCGATAACACATTTATAAAATCTTTCCAAGTATGTATTTTATATGGCAAATAATGTTTGTATTTAGGCAGCGGAATGCACTACAATGATTTAGATATTAAGTCGTAGGTGTATCGTGTGTTTAATAATTTGTACACCAATACTGGCAGAATGACATCAATAGCCTGCTCCAGAAGTCAAGAGAATTCAAGTAAACATAATCTGAAAGTGTTGAAAAGGCGTGCCTAGACGCTCCTTATGTCAAATATTTGCTTCCAATGTTTGAAATATGAATATATGATGTACCGGCCACAATACATGACCAATACCGATTTCGGAACATATCGGGTCAGGTACAAGTAAACATCTTCTTATCCGATTTCTCTTGGTTCTCGGGTCCAATTTCTTTTATTATGTCGAGCCGCTAACCGGAAATATAAAATTGATAAAAATAGTGGATGAGAATTATCATGTGTTTGTCTCAAATATAACATTTTACTAATTAGATAATCTCGAACAAGAACGGCGTAATTTTAAAAAAATATTTTTTCGTTATGTCGTTTATAACAATTATTTTTATAAGGCACTAAAGATGAAATGCACCTTAATTAACGAAATTTTATTTTCGTAAACGAATTTTTCTAAACCACCATGTTTTACTCCATATTTACAAACAGTCGCTTGTTTTAAGAGTTTAAAAAGTTATAAGGGCCGTCCGTAACTCAGATGGTTAAGAGTTATCTTATCAATCAGATCTGCTGGTGATGGTTCTAATCCGGCCTGGGGCGTTGACTTTCTTCATTAAGAGGTTGACTTCAACGAGGTTGACAAAGAGGCTTGACTTCGAACCATGGTTAAGCAGTATAGGACACGAACGGGAGTCTTGGGCCGCAAAAAAAGAAAGTTATATCATATAACTAATTTAGTTATTTATATGAGCAAAAAAATGTTTAAATTTTAAAAACAAACTATATTTCATTATCTGAAGCCTGCCACATGTATCCCGCTTATATTATATAATGCAACCCGCATTGTTTTTATTAGATTACCATCTAACGCACATATAAGTTATTGGTATTTTAAGTAAAGTCGGGAACCAAACTACAATGGAACATATTAGACAAAAAAAAACACTGCACTCTGTCTACATTTATTTAGTTCTACCTTCCTGGAAAATTATTATTTTTGTTTGTAGTAAATAGTAACGAAATCAATATTCAACTATGCTCTGCTAGGTATAACGTACTCTCTTTTTTTTTGTAACATATGTTTACTAATTATACTATTGACCAATAAATTATCAATAAGAAAAACTCAATCATCATTAACAAAATGAATAATTAACAATAATCAGTATATGGATCAAAATAGACAATAACAAATAGAGGTGGAATTAGGCTAAATCCTATTTAAATGGATAAAAATATCACAGTCCAATACGTAAGTGGCAGACATTTGGATAAAGAGTTTAGAATACAATTGGAGGTGGCCACTCTAGCCGTGACAGTTGAGGCGTCACCTCAGCAACCTCGAAACTGCAGTGGCACCGGCTGGGCTGGTCGACTTGTATTTTTTAGCAACCACTTCTAATGAAAGCCCGACCTTTTCACACTGGTTAGCGTAGGTTGGTTACCTATAGGATAGCTCCTCTCCATGTCAAAAATAACCAGGGAGGTGGTAGGAAAAAAAACAATAATAAAATATAATTAAAAATAAAGATATTACATAAATTATACATTTTGCTATATAAGATATAAAATAATGTAACTAATTTCATACAAATATTATAAATAATTGACATTTCCTATTTACTATATTGATTATGATTAATGTACAATATGTTGTTATTATTATTATGAGTAATTTAAATGAAATAACAGTACAAATAACGGTTGATATTATTTAACAACTTATAATGTAACAATTTTTAGATGTAATAAAATATAACATATTACATATAACATATATAATAAAATATAACAAAACGTCGTCTAAAATATAAATGAAGTAAGAAATATTAAGGCGTTTCCTCGAAAATAAATAATGAGACAATTATTTTTTAGTAGAAGCTTTTTTATCACGCGATAATCTAGTATTTACTAAAACTGTTAATTAACAAAGATTTTTGAAAAGTTTTTTTTTTTAAAGAATGCAACCCCTCGTTAACAGTAGATCCAAGTAGTTATACGTCATATTTTGAAGTAATTAAATAAAAGTACATATTTCACATCTTTATTTCCATTCTATCCAAATTCCCGATGCATAAAATTTTAGCACGTTCTACCGAGAATGACAGAATATGAATTTGTATTCAAATTGGCTTGCGCCTGTGATCATTTGATAGGGATCGGTCTTGCAATACAAGTTGTACAGTAGTTACAAGATGGTTTGTAAGGCACCACTGCAAGAAGCAGATGAGTCGAGTACAGACATAAAGTTGAGAGCACATCGCCCAGATAAGAGACTCCTTCAGAGTGGTTCGCCATATTCCAGCAACATCCTATCTCACAGGCTCTTATCTCTCCATGGAAATCCCACTGGGCCTCCCTCTTCAGTCCTGGATAACAAATGCCACCAGATAAAAAAAATATCTGTTTCCTTCACTCATTTTTTTTTTTTCGGTCTCCTTATTTTCGAATTTTTTATCATATCAACTTAACACCTCTTTTATCTTCGTTAACAACCTTTAAGCTCGAATGAGGTATTTATCATGACTAATAGAAATTCAGTTAGTAAAATGTGTACAATAACGTGTTCATATGATAAAACATATATCTGGATTAAAGATTATAGGTTATAGATATCTGGATTATTACATTACAGGTATCAGTCTAGGAGACAAAATATAGAACGTAAATTTAAATAATTGCTTTTTATCAGGCTAAATTATTTTCTGATATTACATAATCCAGATGTACTTAAAACTGTATCATCTCCAATTAAATTTATAACACATATATTGCAGATTTAACTTACGAAATAAACATTAATTGTAAAGAGTTTCCAATAATTTTCCATCAAAAATTCGAATTATAATTTTTCTACAATCGATAAAATACTTTTCTTTACTCTATATTCCATATATAGCTTAGTGAAAGAAAAAAAATCCATATATTGAAACGTAAAACCTCAAATTTCAACTTTTTTTTTTTTACATTATGTATCAAAGGCAAAAAATCGTACGACTACTTTACGGAAGGGAAAAAATTTTACGAAACGCCTATACGTCCAAGTATTTTTCGTAGTAATAAGGAGGTACAAAAAGAAACTATTAATTTATTTTAATTATCACAAATAATTTACAATTTCTCAGAGGAAGATTATTTTAGCTCTTACCTAGTTACGAATTACAATCAACATAATTTCACTTAGCCTTGACTGAATTACAAATTTATATAAATATAATTAAGCCAATATTGAATTTTCAAGTACATAAATCATTAATTATAACTGCCTTTTGCAGAAAAATTCTAAACATTTCTATTTAAATATTTTATTAAACAAGAAAAACATCTTACAGAGTGGGTGTAATGGGTCTGCTTCATATAAAAATTTAATTGCTCATTCATAGCAATCGTTACTGTTTAAAATCATAAGGAATAACTTCTAATTTAATTACTAAAATTAGATAACTATATTTTCCTTCTAATTTTTTTTCCTTTCGAATTTACCTAAAATATATCGCTAAGTTTATCCTTCCCTGAGTCACTTTGAACTGGGGGGTCCAATGCGTCTTCACAAAAAGTGGTACCTGAAACTGGTACTCGTCGGTGGTGGAGTCTACAAGAAAAAAAAAACAACAGGCCCTTGGAATATGTTAAACATCCTTAAGCAAAAAATGCTGAATTCTCCCTCCGAACCGACTAACAAAAAAATTAACTAAAAAAGTTGTGAATTATTACACAATGGTTTATTATTTAAATTCGTTATTTATTATATCCATAATTAACAAAAATTACTCCTTTGTGTTTACTCATACGATTTTCTTTACCATAAAGTTCAACATAAACATAGTACATAAGCATTGTATTTTTACAAATATTGCATCGATTTGATTTTTTTTCCATTTTGGGTTTAGAGACAGTTAAATTCTCATTTGAACAAGCAATAATTTATATTAATATAAGTTAATGGGATAGGTTTCCATGGGAGCATACGCAGTATACTTTTAAAACATATTCATAGGCTTTCGCATAGCAGCGAATTAAAATATAGGTATAGGTGGACAAAATCCTTTTATTTAAAAAAAAAAAGCCACAAAATCAGCGAATCCGTTCCATAAATAAGGCTATATGATAGTAAAGAAGGCCTAACCCTAAAAAATATACAGACTGCAATAGGGTGCACTGTGTACCAACAAAATTAATATTGGAGTTTTTCAAGATATGAGTTTGCATACCTGTGTTCAATAGTCTCAAGTAACTTTTTTAATTTAATTTATTTTTAAACTTAGGCCAGTGATTCTAAAATATTTTATTTTGATTCTTTATCCTCAAAACTGGCAGAAATTCATGAATTTGGAATGAAATTATTTAGTCTATGCGCTTAATGTTGGATTTTTTAAATTCTATTTTGAATCTGACGTATTTCGTTGAAGTGGAAAAGAAAATTAGCGAAATTTAAAAAGTGAACGAAAATATTTTAATGATTTAAAATTTTATTTTTTAAACGTAATCGTTTATTTATTTATTATAAGCTGGGACAGTGAATCACTAGTTGAATCGATTTAATTGCTCGTAAGCCCCTTGTAATAAGATGTTAACTACTAATAGCCAAATGCAATATGTCAGATTTAACGAGATGCCGATTTGTGGAAAATGATAAGGGACTAATGAGACGGTGATATATGGGAAAGAGAAATAAAATCCTCAGCTAGGGCTTAATAAATTATTTCAATTCCCAACTCTGTTTTCGACAGGCTGACTAACTGGGAATCATATCGAGGGGAAATTGAATACGGAGGAAGCCAATCGCTCACAAAGAACAACCACCGGTGTTATTGGAATGTTGCCGTGATGGATAGGTAGAGAATAATATCAGTTGGAACCAATTGCAGCCGAATATTTAGGAAATGGCACGGATCTCCTAAAGTACCGTCTCTAACTACAACTGATGCATCCTGACTTGTAAGGCTGTGATATTATTCAAACAAACCAACAACAAAAAATTAACAAAATAAAATAACATTTGTTTCTTTAAAGCTTTTAGAATTAATTTTAATTTTAAATTCAGAAACAAATGTTATTCTTAAAAACTTTTAGAATTAATTTTTTCACTGAAATTGAAATTTCAATTACAGTGACATTATCTAATGAATATTGATTTATATCAATAAATATTGATTTATTGAGAAAATTAATATGAATACTTTAAAATCTTTGTATTCTTACAAAACGAGTTCAATAAAAATTATTTCAGTTATAATTAAAATAATAGCAGAGAGTACCTTCATAAGGGTGGTTTAAATACCCCCCTCTTTCTCCCCTATCCCTTTCTCTTTCAAGTCCCCACTCTCTAAACATAATATTTACTAATTTAATATTTATTTTGTTGATTAATTAATTCAATTATGTAAGCCATTGTTAAAATTAATGCTTTTATAATATATTTTAGATTAACAAAGGTCAAAATACTTCCAATATTATGCTTTACCTTTAATAGTTCCACAGGTTTATTATTTAGAACTACCACTAGGTCAAAATAGTTGTAATTCAAATTGGGTCACAAAGTGCTTTGAAAACCGAACCAAATTCTAAAATTTTCTACTGAGCTACTACTTTGATTAAAAATAATTACATTTGTTGAAATTAAAATAATTATATAATTAATAATTTTTTTAATGATTTGGTCATGTGTTTTATATTTAAAATCAATAGGATCTAACATTATAAAAAAATTAAATTAACACATCAGTTATTTATTTTTATGATAAATTTGTTTTTTAATTTTTTTGAATAAATAAAAGAAAAAGAAATGAAAACTTTGCAGATTCGTCCGCTAAGATATTTCTCAGAGCTTGCAGCAATATCAATTAGTATCATCATTAAATATTATTTAATTCACTTAGTATAACTTCATATTAGTAAATTATAATATACCTGTATCATTTTCTAGTGATTAGTGAGTGCTAAAAGTATTGATTATTAGGCAGTAACACTAATTGAACACTTATAGGTCAATCACAACTTCGTTAAGAAATCATATTATATTCCGAAAATGCGAAAAAGAAAGGAAACAGAGGAAAAAATAGGAACCGTTTCTCCGAGTGGCCATTAATCTCGTAGAAATTTCACTTTCTTTGGCGAACCGTTCCAATAAGGACTACAGTGGACACAGACTAATGGAAGCAACCCAGTCTGCCATTTCCTCAAGGAAGATTAAAACAGAGAACGTTTTCGGGGGAAACTATATATATATATATATATATATATAACGTGATGAAAATTTCAGGAAACAATTAGGATCTGGGAGAGTTCTAAAGGATCGAATCGCGAATCCATCAGACCGTCCTAAAACTGATCAAAGGAAACCATCGTTGTTTATCCAAAGAATGGATGTATTCCTAACAACAACAACAATAAATGATCTCTTAAAGTATTTGGTCTCGGAATGGAATAATTCGTTCTGAAGAAAATTTAACAAAATAACTAAATAGTTTGTTTAATGTATAAATGACTTTAATTACTTTGTAATTAAGACTTTTTTTAATAACATTTATAGTTATTTAAAATAAATCGCTAATGTTTAAATGCATAACAAATGAATAAGCCTAGTAAATAATTAAGAATAAAATTATATCATGATATATATATATTAATAAATTAAATTTTTGTTTTTAATTTAAGCCTAAGGACCTACTATATTTAACTAGTTATTAAGGTCTCGAATAAGAATTTTCGCCTATCAAGAAATAGTTCACTTTGGTGCTCTAATGCTATTAGCTAAAGAGCCATAGATCCTATTTATAGAACTATTATACGGTCTGTTACCTTTAAGTAGTGGTAACCTTCCACTTGATGCATTTAAGTGATCTTATCTCTTACTGTCTTGATGATGTCTGAATTGGCGAAACTTTGACTTGTGGGTTTTTCAGAAAAATCAACCAATAATATTCTAAAAATAATTGTTATATTTTATTGAATTTTCACCCTCATTAATTGATAAATATACATATTTTTTATTAACTTTTAGTTCCGTATAATTTTAGAAATAAAATGAATAATAATGCAATATTAAAACTTTATAAGAAATGTATTTTTCCAGTGGGAGACCACTTGCGGCAGAGAGGACAGATGGAGAGCCACAAAGAGAAGAAGAGGCAGGTTGAGTTGCAAGACTAGTCCTGCTACCTACCTGGTCCAGGTAAGAAGAGATCCCACAGGAACCGGTATTTAGGGGCAACAAATGTGTAAAGTAGACATCCACAGGTTTAAGGAGGGTTCCTCTCTTATCCACTTCACTCATTTCACAATTCAACGGTCATTAATTGAAACTGGCCTAATCTGACGCAATATTTCACAAGGGAAAAAAAAACGTTGTTCATCACTTGTTGCAGTAAGCAATTGTATTCTTTGCTAATAGTGCATACTGCAACTCGTGTTCTCGTATCACGCTGATAATCAGCATAAGTTTGCTCGAGACCAACAGCCAACTAATGATAACCACCGATGGATCTGGTACGCTGATTACATTCCAACATATCCGAGGCCAGATACTAAGCATAATTTCCCTAATAACCTCAATTATAATTATAATTTCTTAATTAATTATCATTCATTCAATTGAAATACCTTTTCCGACATAGAAACATTTATTCAACCTAATAATATTTTAAAGTCATAAATAAAGTGATGAAATAAAAAGATTCACTTGATACTTGAGTAGAACTAGATACCTCCTAAATATTTTTCACACCTAAGTACTAGTCCTTGCACACGTACTCGGTCTCAACGTTGAAATAATATTTTTCTATTTGATGAATGTGCTGTATCTATTCATTTTTCAATGATCCTTATGGTCAACATTCAATCATCCCTAGAATTTTTAGTTGTGTATAGTCGCTTGAGTAGAGTCAAGTAACCTGACTAGTTTTCATTAATAATTCATCTATTAATATTTACCATATATTTTTATATGAGTTCTAGTCATTGTCGGCCATTTTATCATTTCTAAGTTCCTTAAAGAGTTATTTTTAAATCGTTTTTATTAATGCATTAGTAAGTACATTTTGGGCATTGGCGAAGTATTAATTTATCTGTCAACCAAAGTACATCCACATATGTTTTTATAATGACTGACGTGGTATTACTTTATTCGTCAACTAAATGAGTGTATGTGAGTGAGAAAATATTAACATAAATAATACTCTTACCTTGGCGCGGTGTGGAAGGTTAATAAAAAACATATTGACGAACCCTAGAGAGGAATCATATGAAAAAACATTAGAGACGGCTGCATTTAGCCAGAATCCTCGATAGACTAGGTTCGAACAAATGTACGAAAATCCTAAAAATGCATGCCAATTTATCTTCCAATTTTAGCCACTTTAAGCTAATAGGTATTAGTAAATTAATATTGGAACAATACATAATGTTTTATATAGTTTTTCATTCAGACGCTTAATAATTTCAACCAGGTCAATTAGAAAAATGAATATTTATTTCCCAAATGTAGGAAGAGTTGAAACAGGCCACACAAATCAGTTCCAAACCCATGCTTTTTTCGACTTTTTCGAAGAGAGCTAACCGTCCTAACGACCTCAACCACAATGACCTAGAATTCTAATTTATATACCGTTAACTAATAACAACAATCTAATTTATTCACGTAATAGAAAGGAGGAAAATATTTTTTTTACTATACTGCCTAACCATGGTTGGGGGTCAAAGTTCTTCATTTTGTGGGACCGCCACTCAATGAAAAAAGTCAACGTCCCAGGCCGGATTCGAACCGGCACCGCCAATAGACATCAAATTGGTAAGACTGTGTCTTAACCACTGAGCTACGGGCGGCCCCAGGAAAATATTATTGTATTATTATTATCGTATTTACGATGACTGACCGTCTGTGATAATCAAAAGATGGTCTAGGTGTGATCAAAGAAAAAAAAAAAAATTAAATAGGCTTAAAACTATTAATAGTTTCAAGTGTTGGCTCATATAAAATAGTTTTACGACAATTTCAGTTTTATTTTGTCTGACAGCACTTGAACTTCCTTTTATAAATTTACTTCCAATACAGCCTATTATTATTATTTATTTTTTTAAATACCGCAACAATAATCGATAATATGAAAAATAAATATATTTTTCGAACTTTTAAATATAAAGTGAGATTTGTTATTTCTAATTTTTCAATTGACTAACCCTCCCCCCTGTAAGGCAGATGGCATTTATATCGCCCCTTAAACCCCTTTCTAAGTCCCCTCCCAACAGCGTTCCAGGTCACTCATCGCGCTTCAGGAATAATGCTCAAGTTCTTATCCCAGTTACCATTGTCCTAGGGTATGTTTCTTTCCTTGCGGGTTACAGTCCATTGCTCGCAGACGCGACCTGAATTGAACCTTCCTCTAGATATGTCCATCAAGGCATGTAATTTTTTGTGGTCTGCGGCAGGTCGATGTTTCGCGCTATCGATCCGTAATATTTTTATTTAATTTTTTTATTTTCAATAGTATCTTCAATACAAAAAGAAGACTACGCCTTAACATATGCCTTCATAAACAGTTCTTTGTTGATCAAGAGTTAATAAATATTTAATATCACAAGAATTGCTGAATTCGAACAGCTTCTTTTAGACAGAGGGTTCATGGTACAGGTATAAAAAATACAACCAATTCAACAGCTTTCTTTTCTAAAAGTGTATCACTGTTTGGTAATACAATGTAATAACTTGAAAACTGACAATACTATATAATTGTTGATACAATTACTCAATTACTGTTAAAGGGAAAAGGTTATGCAAGCAAGCTAGTAAGCTATATTTATACAATAAGCAATTAGCTCAATTCAACTCACTACTCATTCTATACCTCAAATCATTCTATAATTATTCTGTTGTTCATGAATAATTGTTAAATCTGACTTTGATTAATCGTGATGAATTAAATTATTTACAAAAGTAAAATATACAACTGCCGAGCAGCGTAATTGGCTTAAATGAACTTTTAAATCTTTAACTACCCACATCAACCGGATTCATCCCAAAGTTTAATGGATTATGCCCCTGCGATTTGTAGCCCATAAGTATCAACGTCGATTCTAGCTACAATTGTAGCTAGATCTCAAGAATATTAATGTTTTTTGCAATCGCTTGGCGCTCTAAAGAATTGTTCCGAAATATAAATTCTAGTTGCATATAGATAGTAAACCGTAAAAGGACTAGGAAGATAATTCGGATTGTTGTCAGAAATAATATCAATTAAAAATAATTTCCAAAACTTATGATCTTAACTAATAATCGAAATCAAACTTTTCAAAATTAAATACAAAAAGATGGTTTCAACTTTCAATAACCTACATCTTAAACAAGTAAGACATCATCATTGTAGAAAAAACATTTTTGTCATTCTAGAACAGCATATTTAAATTTTTAACTAAAGGTTTAAAAATCCTTTAAAAATAAGGATGTAAATAACGAAACTTCTAACTTCCATGTTTTTATTTAAATCGAGATGGCAATGTTATTAATTATTGCTCATATGTGTTTACTGTTATAATGACGAGTCTAAATCTGTCTAAACTGCATCCTTTCTTTAGTTTTACGCATAAAAATCAATATTTGTCGAAAAATCTCTACATCCAGTAACCAGTGAACCAGCAGACCACCTAAATAACACAATGATTTTTTTTTTTCCTTTTCGATTTTATACTTCCATTGAATAACCAAGCAGCGTATTGTTTTTCAGCAAGCAGGATATCTAAAGGCTCTCCAAAACTAGAAATATGTGTTTTATTACATATGGTGTGAGAATCAGAGAAATAAAAACTAATAACATTGTTTCAATGACTTAACCATACTAATATGTTGGCAATCTAATATTTATATCATTTATAATAAATGTAAGTTTCTTGTTTAAGACAAATTTTTCTTAACTTCATACATCCTGGCTTAAATATAAAATTTTGCCCAGTGAAGCATTTTTCTAATTAGTCACATATAGTTTAATATTATAAGGAGAAAAAATACCAAAACAGTACAAAAATTACAAATGATAAACTGAGCTTTTTCTCCATTCTTAAAGATATAACTGGATAGACCTAGAGAGGTTAATAGTTCACACCTTTAGATATAATGTTTTTTTTGTTTTTTTTTATAACTGTTTAGGTGAATACGCCATCCAAAAATAACCACTAAACCACGAAGGATTAGATAGGACTGAAATAGAATCGATAAATATAGTTAGTTTCTATAAATAAGAATAGATTTTACATTTTAAAAATGAGAAACTTTTGAAAAGCATACAAAAAATAAAAAAAAGGAAAGGAAAAGTCAGCACTGCTAAACGGAAATAAATTGAGAAAGTTAGAGGAATCTTGTTTGCCTTGGAGGTAATTAATATTCTTTCCATAATCTGTTATTAAATCAGAAAGTTGGGGAGGGGGCGTCTATTAACTGCCCATTACAGATACGCCACTTACGTCCATCAGACCGAAATTCTTCCTTTACCTGCTGTATTTAATGCCATTTTATTTAATCTAAATGGATTTTTAAATTCATATTTGAAAAAAGTTGTTATAATTTAAAAGAAATTTAAAGATGGAATACCATTTAGTGAGGATAACTTGAAAAATATCGTTGTTTTCCTTTGTCAACTCGAATTCTGCATCAATGGAAATTATTTCTGATTCACTTAAAACTTGAGTTAAAGAGTAGACGACTGTACTTGCCAGGAAATTAAGTTTTACAAATAATACAATAAATAATGCTAACATACTTACAAATCTCGTATTCAACCGTGACAATCATAAAATTGAAATATCTCCACTTACCTGAAACGAAAAAGAAAAAAATTCAAAGAAAATTCAGGTAATTTTCAAGAATTAAATGTAAAATTAGATTTTTTAATTTATGCTTAATCACAAATTCAGTTTGAATAAGATTAAACAACTAATTAAATAAATAGTATATTCAAAAAAGAAACATTCAAAATAACTTAATCTTGTTTGATATCTAATAACTAACGGTAATTTACCTAGTGTTAATAATCAATTTATATACAAAAATAAGCTATACAAATGAAATTATTTATACACCTAACTGAGGAGTTTTCTGTTCAAGATTATCTCTATTCTCTAGAGAACCAACTATCTGAAAGTTTTTTCTCAATTAATACTAACATTCACCGTGGTTCATTCACAATATTAGATTTATTTATATTTGTGTATACCAATTA
Source organism: Halyomorpha halys (assembly GCF_000696795.3). Taxonomy (NCBI): domain Eukaryota; kingdom Metazoa; phylum Arthropoda; class Insecta; order Hemiptera; family Pentatomidae; genus Halyomorpha; species Halyomorpha halys. The sequence goes on along the minus strand of NW_027107309.1, from coordinate 2,177,054 downwards.
TTTCAAATGTAATATCCATGATATTTTATTCACTTACATAATTCCAGCATATTTATAGCTGACAATATTTTCCATGATTGCGACAAATATGCCGAAATTAGAGTTTTATATTTATTTATGGAGTTTTATATTTATTTGTGGAGTTTTATATTTA
>NW_027107309.1:2172124-2176829 GCF_000696795.3 Halyomorpha halys | reverse complement strand
TTTTATTTTCATTTATAGTCTTTTATATGTTATATTAAAATATTCATAGAGAGTTTAATATTTTTTTTTTAGCACACAATATCAATTAATTTATTTTCCATTTCAGCGAGATATTTTATGTCACTGATAATAAAACTCAAAACGCTATATTTTATTTTTTTTTTACTTTGGAAGGGAAATGTTTTTTTTTTTTTTAATTTTGTTAATTGATAAATACTACAATCTGCCACAAAGTTTTTGGGCAATACGTAATAGTGATTATATTGATACTAAAATAATATAAGAATAAAAATAAATGACAAAAAAATTACATAAAAATAAATAAAATCTCTCTCTAAATATATACAAGCAGAAGGATAAAGAAAATAAACAAATCAAACTATGTACATGAAAAAAATGTGAGGGGTAGAGCAGAGCTCTTTGAGATCCCAGCGCATCCCTCTCGCCTCTTAACTGGTAGAAGGAAAATTTAAAGTAGCAATTTCATTTTGTTCAGCGTAAAAATATATTTTTAAATATATAAACATGAACATACACGTAAACATTTTGGGAATGTTTTTGGAACATTTTACTATTTGTTTTAAAATATTTATTTACTTTATACATACTATGCTGTTACACTTTTCGCTTTAACAAAAGTTATAATTTTCTAGATATTTTTTTATAAGATAAATTTTTTTTTATAAGACATTACTAATTCAGAATTTGCGGATTGAGGTAATGTAGTCTCATGATGGCGCTCACTAATGAGATTCGTTTCAAAATATATATATCTATCAAAGGGCTAAATGATGCTTATTAAATTAGCTTAATGATGTCCTTGAATTAGTCCTTTTCTGAGTGCATCTTCAAAGTTCATATGAATATTTTCAACGTCAAGAGTTCTCTTAGTTACGAGAGAATCGTACATGTTTATGTATGTAAATACAACTTGGATATAATTTAGAAGTCAATATTACTTTATTTCTAATTATAAAAAATAATTTTCAAAACAAGTATTGAAAACAGCAGTCCTCAAACTTTTCACCCTGGTACTCCAAAAAAATTCACAGTGCCCTTGTTGGGCTAAAAAAAAATTACGACACCCTTGTAGAAATAAAACAAACAATTAAGGCACAATTATCCTTAGAGCTAAAACGTAAAACAGGGCAACGTAAATGCTGAAATGGACAGTTTTTGAGGAAGTAGTATTCACTTGTAAAATCACTCTAAATACCCTTTGATGATCTTCCATACAGGAGGAATTTTGGAAAAAAAACATGACAAGAAAGTATTCAAATTAATGCACACATAATATTCATATTTTATGAGCGAAATAAACGTGTATGCGTAATCATATCAAAACTGCAACTATTCCTATTTGGTGGCTCGAAAATAGAAAGTGTAGGTACTAAAAAATGAAGTTTATTGAGTTATTTTATACCAATATAAGCAACGAAGAGCCATTCCAAATTTTTAAGCACTAAGCCCATAAAGTTGCACTCGCAAGGATAGCTTCAGAATTATATTACACACAAGCCTCACGCCCATACTAAGCCGCTTACCCAACGGCTTCAAGTAGCCTTTTAACCACTCATCCTCCAATCGCCTGGTTTCATAAGGCCTTTTCGCTCTCATGGTCATCACAACTTGCTATTCGGACTATTACAAAATATCAGAGTCTTACACGTAAAAAAAAAAAAAAAAATACATTTTTAAAATGTTTATCTCAAACCCCCTCTCCTTTTCAAAAATCTTTTCCTTGTCTAATTTAATACCGAAACGATAGCTCAATAGCATCAATTTCAAAATTAATATTTGTAAGGAGTAAGGAAGGGCCTTCTAATTAAATTAAAATCTCGATACCTTTCGAGGGCAAATAAGATTAGGGTAGGGGGAGATTGGATTACCCCCTTAGACCTCTTTATTCTCCAAGATATCGGAATTGAATGTTATAGAAATAAACAAAGGCTGAAATAAAGAAAAAATATAAGATAAAATCTGGAGGAGGTGAAAATAATAAAAGTTGTCAATTATCCCAAGTTTACATAAAGTTTGAAGTTAGTGATGATTGTGTTGGGTATCTGATCGGGTTCCAGCCTACAGAGAGAAATGTAAATTGCCTATTCTTATTAAAAACTTCACAAAATTACAGATTACCATAAAATTTTCACTTTATGCCTAGTTCTATTTTATTTTTATCTTCCTAAAAAGAAAATCCATCATTAACATTAACATCCATTGGAACTGCAGCGAGGTAAGGTTTATTATCAATAAACACACACGAAAACCCCAAGTACTATCACGACAAGAAACTATCACATGGAGATGAACCATGTACCTCCACAAACTTTCCATATAAATGTCTACTTTTATTTTTCAAAAATATTCACAATATAAAAATGATTTAAATATTGTAGCATAGAAGAAAATATCTGTTTCTTGTACTAAGCGTAATAATTATTTAATGAGATTTGGTTGGAGACTAGAATAAGTAGCCGGAGTTACTTCGTGAAATTTTCGAGAAACAACTTCTCTTTCCCAAGTCACTCTTAATTTAAATTTTAAGTGAATTATTCCTCAAGTATTACCACTAACAGCTAAGTTTCTGTATAGAGCAGATTTTATGTGGGAGATTAATTGGAGGAGAATCCCTTGAAAGGGTAAAGTTATTTATAATATATTTTCTTTATATGGATCTTATACTTTCTCTTTATATTTTAATTGGGTACGTAATTACCTATATTTTAACCGACTTTTTTCACAAAATATAATAATTTAAATAAAAACCAATAAATACATATCTTTTTTCCACTATGATTACAAAACTTCACTATCTTCGGTATGGAGGAAGTTTTGAAATCTCTCGTTAGTTCGTGAACATTATTCAGTCATTGATTAAAAAATAATAATAATAATAAATAGCAAAAACTGAAATGAGACGAAAATTTATTTTTAAGAACAATGAAAAAAAAAAAAACCTCAATTCTCTCAACTACGGGTTTTATTTTAAATCAGTCATATTGCGACAAAAATTTATTATCACATTATAGAATTCTACATTGTTCCAGCTCCCTGGATGTTGCCAATAAAACATTAGATTTTACATAATGAGATGTAGATAGTTGACCGTAGATTAATGCTTGAAGAAGTTTATCGGGGGGTGCGGTCAGCAAAGAACAACATAAATAAACAAAACTTTTGTTTTGTTTATTTATGTTGTTCTTTGCTGACCGCACCCCCCGATAAACTTCTTCAAGCATTAGATTTTACGTTTTTAATTTATTATTTCACATTCTAACTCTCAAGAAGGGTTCAGCGGTCATCGATACCAATAACTCAATTTAAAAAAGAATATTAGCACTTATTTTTATTATTAATTTTCCTTTAAATTTGGTCATTATTTTAATAAAAGCGAACGAAGCGGTTGCACTTCAACCCTAAGTGCCGAGTAAGAAAGTACTATTCCTAGACCAACGGTTGTACAGATTTTGTTCATGATCATGCCCAGCCGATGGAAAACATGGGTTTTCCCTTCATGTTTTTTGCCTTAAAATCCAACATTTTATAGGCTGGATGTGTCCCTAGAGAGTCTCCTGAATCCAAGGTCGATCCACGCATGATGTATAGTAAATTATAAAAATATAAGCAACAGTATGACTGAAATACTGACCCGGATGAAAGAAATTAAATTTTAATTTAAGATGAAAAATAATAAAGTAATATTTTCCTATAAAACATCTGCTTTATTACTTTCTAAAAATAAATGCCGTTACGTTATCCCCCACCAACTTTATTTCTGACCTTGCTATTTATACACTGGCATAAATCACTAACGAAAGACTATTTCAATCTCTTGCAAAAGAAATATCTGCCAGTTGAATGGAAATGGAAAGACTGATATATTTTCATTTTTTCGGAACACACCACCTAGTTCCTCGACCTGGCAGTGATGCCTTCGCCATTTGTACCCTATCGCCCTTGATGAGCTGCCGAAGACGATACGTGGTAGTTCTCCGCACGGTACATTAAGGTCATGGTACTCCAGCCAATAACTCAACCCTATCTCTTCTGGCTGATGTGTGCGGTGATTTGGTCCCCCGCGGTTAGGACTATTTGTACATCAGCCAACTTGTTGCCCTGTCTCAGGCAATGTGTTGATAGGGTTTAAAAATGTCTACAGTAATTTTTGCCATCATAATTTCGTGTATCAAGTCAGGAATGACATACCGAAAAAAAATTACTGAGCAACCTCCACAACTCTTATTTGTTATCCCACTATTTACTTTGCATGTTATATTTAAACAAAAACTAAGCTAAAAATTTTATAATTTGAAAATGAAATAAGGAAAAAATATCTCTTGACAAAGATTTAATGATTGATTACAAGTTGGCGAATTCCAGAAGCCAGGAACAACGAAATAAATGTTTAAGACTAACAAGAACACGCTTTAATTGATTATTTAAATTTTTCATAAAAAGTTTTGTTTTTTACCATTTTCTTTCAGATACTTTGGTTTTTACTCGGAATTATTCAACACAATTTCATAATTTGTATTACAAACTTTAGGATACATTTATAATTTAATATATGCATTTCATTTTTAATGCATTTCATAATTGTAAATATTTTTATTTTTAACAATACTTTATACTTGATTTCTGCCGACTATATCTCGTAATATGAAAGAAAAACTTTAAGCATAATTATAATTTATTTTTATTT
>NW_027107309.1:2156987-2171864 GCF_000696795.3 Halyomorpha halys | reverse complement strand
TATTAATAATAATAATATTGGAATTATTCTGAAATATACGTGTTCCAAAGATATCACTATAAACAGGTTTCTTTCTCTACTGTGGTCCCTCCGTAGACTAGAAGATCATATCATATTTCCATTTTCGTTACGAATTTATTACTTTATTCTGACATTTGAAATTATCAAATCTAAAAATAAGAAGTTTTAATTAATTTTTAAAAAAATTAATAAAGGGTAAAAATATGGACTGGAAACAGAAATAACACCATAATTATTATTAAATTCAAAAAATAAAATTAAAAAAAAAAAACTGGTAAAACAGGACACAAAACCCTATATAAAAATATTCAATAAAAAAAATAAAAATAAAAATAAAATAATTTTTTCACTTGTCAGTTAGAGTATACCTGTCAGCAATATTTCCTAACGCAACTAGAAACCTTCATTGAATGTAACTAATTTAGAATATCCTAAAGGTGGAAACATTACAAAGTTAAGTAAAGTACAAACTGTTTCCTCTTTCTGGCAATAACAATAAACTATACAAACTATAAATAAACTATACATTTGCCATATTATAAGGAAATAAAAAACACTAAATAATCATAAATACATTTTTTATTAAACTATAATCTTAATTTGTTGACAAAAAAGTGAATAGAAAAGATATGACTAATTACTAATGCCTGTCATATAACCAAATTTATTTAAATAAACAACATAAACGTTAATTATGCTAAAAAAAAAAAAAAAACTCAGGCCAATGTTAAGACTCAATGTGTTGCGATTATTTTATTTTTATTTTTGTTGGCGAATATTAAAATAGTATTGTGTTTTGTTTTTACAAGTATGGAATAAGTTTATATTATATTTTTGAGAATGAAATTCATAAATTCCAACGTTAGTTTAGGTTTTCTAAACTTCAGCACAGCTACCCTTTAAAATAGCGTCCAGTTATCTAACCTTGATAAACCTGATCAAATGAGGAAAAAAAAAAAATTCGCAACAGGAATAAAATTAAAAAATACCGAGTGAATCTTCCTTACGCCAATTAATTTATGTTAAATGAATTAGATATGATATTCGATGTATTATACAGCGTGAGTTTGAAGTTCAAGTGAATAAACTTATAGGAAAATTAAAATTATCGACTAAAAGTTAGTGATTTCTAGTTGCTAAGAGACAGCAGCACATGAGTCAATAGGTCAGTAACTGTCCCTGGTCTAACGGAGTATATCTCTTCCGGTATGTATCAGTTCCAGGCTTACAGTTATAGCTCAATATTTTAGATTCTTAAGTAACTCTAGATTCTATGTAAGATGTGAAAGTAATCTAAATACGTCGATTCCCCGTTTTGAATAATTTTCGGGGGAACAAATTAGGGGAGTAAAGTTTAAACTACAAATTAACTCTCAAATATGATAGTTTGAAATTATAATTTGAACTATAACTAGAAACGATCTCAAACGCAACCAAACTGGATTAAAATTAACAACTAGTTGTGAAACAATTAAAATCTTTATTTTACATGGAAAAGTGCTTTGTAACTTGAATGAACCTAAAAATGAGAACCTGAAATCTCTTAAGAGCTAAACAAGGTGATTAGAGCACAGTACTGACAACACCATTAGGTCGTAAATCAGTCACCTTGACCAGAAGGCACTTTGTAAGCTCTTGAGGGACGTTCTTAGTTTTTATTTTATTTTGAAAATAGCATTCAAAGAAATTGTAGGATAGTCTATAATAATTTTATTTTACCTAACTGACAGCAATCTTACCTCAAAATTTAAAAATATTTTTTCAACCAGAAATTAAATTTAACAATCCATAAAATTAGAATCAATATTATTAGAATCCGAATCGTTACAGTGGAATGAAAATTTATAATATTGGGTTGTAAAAAATGTTCGTAGCGTTTTTCAAAATTTCAATTTAATTCCCTCTGTGATTATAAAATCATGTTTACTTGGTCAGTAATGTTTCCATATTCTAAAAAAGCATTTGTTAAGGTGCATTCATGCATCAGTTTCAACCGAGATTCCTCATCTTTAAGTGGTATTGCGCTTGCTCAAAATGGAAAAGAAAAAGATTAATTTTCGTCATTCAACGATTTTTAATTTCCGAAAAGGAAAATCCGCAGGACAGACGGTTAACAAAATTAGTATTGTATATGGCGATGAAACCTTAGGAGAAAGCACCGTTCGTAAGTGGTTTGCTCGGTTCAGAACCGAACATTTTGACTTGGAAGAGGCTAAGCGCTCAGGTCGTCTTTCAGCTGTTGATGATGACCAAATTCAAGCATTTATCACAGAAACGCTTAACATATCATGCCAGTGTCTCAAATCATTTGCGTCTCATAATCGGAAAGGCATAGTTTTCTATCACGATAGCGCCCCGCGTGTCTTTGCAGACCCCGCAGAAATTATTAGTTTGGTTGGGATGGGATCCCCCGCCTACCCTATTCACTAGACCTTGCTCCAATAGATTTTCACTTATTTGGGACCCTTAAAAACTCGCTCGAGGGCAGCAAAACGTATATAAAGGAGGACATATTTTGCGCATACAAATTTGCGCAAAAATCTGAGAAGTTCTGGGAGGACGGAATTAAAAATTTCCTGAATTTTTAATTTTTTACGGTAAAATCCTGGGGAAAACGAAGTGACTTAACGACTCCAAAAGCAGGATTATATCCAAAAATGCTTATGCTGTGCATTTGATGGGATTGGAATGGTGTGGTTTTCACTTAATTCGGCCCTTCAAAACTATTAACGGAAAACACTTTAATCTGCTTGAGTACTGCAAAACGCGAATAGAGGAGTTCATTATGCAAAAATCTGAGAAGTTCTGAGAGGACGGAATTAAAAAATTACCTGAAAGACGGCAACATGTAATAGGTCAAAATAGGTCATATATAATTGATTAAAAATATTTATAAGAATCAGAAGTTTTTTTTAAATCACCAGTAAAAAAAGCTACGAACTTATTCTACAACCTGATATACTGACTTAAGTTTTAAACTTCTATTAATGAAACATTAAGAATCCAGAGAAAAACCAAGCTAATAACAAAAATAATAACACGTTATGAAGAGAATAACAGTGGATATTCCTGTCCCACTTATTCAATAGATGGTAAAGAATTCGCTGATATAGCAGAGCTGAGATAAGATAAGGAAACACCTGCAGTGCTTATATTAGCAAAAGGTGGGTGGGTGGGGAGAGCAAACGAGAATGTGAACCTGATAGTCACCTCACCACAATAAAATTTATATTTGAAGCATAGCGCGGACAAAAGTGATATAGGTAAAAATATTTATTTATGGACACTTCTTACCTTACATTGATATTATTTTTTGAGAAAATTGTATATTTTTGGACGACTAAAATATTAATTGCATTTTGAGACTTGAAGATTGAGAAATGTTATTTTCGTAAGGCTATTTACAAACTTTCAGCCATTTCGAAAATAAGTATTAAAAAATGTTTCAACATAAAAATTGGTGTAACTGGTTACTAAAGACATGTGAGTTAATTAAAAAAGGCAATTTAGAATTCAATTGTTTGTAATAAAAAGTGTACAAAACTTATCATAATCCTTACAACTTTTATATCACGAAGTTACCATAGGTTTAAGCACAACATTTGAGTGAAAAAATAGGAGGTTTGAGATTCAACAAGCTAAATTGTCGAGTATTTTATCTTATTTTAGTGAGTAAGGCATACAACTTTAAATTGGAAAGTTACTGACCCTAAAATCATGGCAATTTTTATTTATTCAGACGCTGCTATCATTACTTCATTTACCATGACAGTAAATGCTCTCCTAATAGTTACAGTCACACTGCTACATAGATTCATAATTATTTCATGTAAGAAGTGTTAAAATTTGTTTTCCTCCTTTAAAAAAGGAATCGAAAAATTCTAACTTGCCTACATTCTGGTAAATTAAAATCATAGATATTCTGCAACAAGATCTATTATAAAATTCAATTTATTCGTGTAATCAATATTTCATTAATTTATCAAGTACGGCTAAGATACCATTTCCCAACGTTGGGTAAGTAAGTGACACTCCCAAAAGTATTTATAAATATATAGGATGTAGACCTTTTATATACTCCATTATTTTTAAAATAAACAAATAAAAAAAAATTGTAATTACATTTCTCTCCCAGTATGTGAATATAGATATGGTGTCGACATTCTTATCATTTCGAAGTATTAGTAATTAATTCTCAGACAAGTGGTCTTACAAACTAAGTAATCAAAACAAAGTACTCTAATCGTGTAAGCTAAGACAACCATTTTAGGAGTTATTTCAGTCTCTTCACAACTATATTCGAGTACCGTTCTTGGTATAATCATAGGTTTATCACTGTCACAGTCATGATAACCGACCCACATATGATACTTGAACAACAAAGTAGATCAGACAGTTATAGACGGTGCCAGAGGTGGCAAACAGTTATTATAGCATCAACTATAAATATGGTTTTAGTTAAATTATACTTTCATTAATAAAATATTCCTCGTTAAATATTCACGCGTCGGACTGTCCATGCATCTTCAGGTGTTGATTTTAAATGTGCTGTTTATTACTGTATATATTTTTTTTTCAAATTTTAAGTTTATTAATCATCCTGAAAAAAAAACTTATTTGATAATTTAAAAGACTATGAAACGGAAGGAATACGGAGGGACAACGCTGCCAAATTCTCGCAGAAAAATGTTTATATTCTAACAGGAGAGTAGGGGATTAGGGATTATCCTGTCTTCTAATAGGAGAATAGGAACTCCTATTATAATAAAAAAATGTCTTACTTGAATTTACTTAAGAAAAAATAGCAATTATATTGTAATTATTATTATTATGGAACAAATATTGTCTGCTTTAAACTATAAGAGGGAACGCATCATCATCATTATTAACAAAAATTTTAATACTTTATTTCATTCCAGACTTGATAAATTGTTCGGGTACAGAAACTCTGAAAGGTCCCCTCCATAAGGTAGGCACTACTAGCGCCCTCTGTGCGAAGAAGACACTAGAGGCATGAGAGAACCATTATTTTTCTTTTTTCTTCTTCAGTGAAAAATAAGTGGCTAGACGTTTCAGGAGAGTACCCCCGGCAACAGAGGAGAGGGGAAATAGAACCATGGGGAAGAGGAGAAAAGAAAAGCATGGTGTAAGTCAACTTCCTTCTATATGATTCACATCATCACTATCATTAAAATTCATAGACCTCTAATCAAAATTCATTAACGCACTTTAACCATTAATGTTTTATTTCGGCCACCCCTACAACATCTGTAAATAATCCAATGGATTTTTTTTCTGTCAATTATGTTTATTTTTTATTAGAATTAATTTATCTATACAGTACGCTAGCAAAACAAGCTAGTCAAAAGTGAAGTAGCGTATGGCCTTAAGTTGAAGGCGCACTTCATACATTCATGATGTTGTGTTAAATGTAAAATGGTTTACAATCTTAAATGTTATAAGTATAGCATTGTAAGCAGCTCTATTTACAGTAAATGCATAAGAGGTTCTAGCGGATTTTCTGAGCAACTTCTTTCATAACCTTTCCTTCCAAAACTTAATGTTATCGTTTACTTATAACATTTGATTGAAGTAATTTATTACAACATGCCTAAATTAAGTGAAAAGTAGAAGTAGTGAGAAAGTTTGGCCACTGAGTGTCTTGTTGATCTAACTTGAGAGGAAAAGAATCAAGATGAGCTAATTAACAACTGTCATTACATTATTATTATTATCATCCATTGCTTTATTAGTTATAAAAATATCTAAAACGATACTAACACAAAAAAACAAACTACGAGCAAGTAAAATAACACAACAAACAAAAGTATGAGGAGCTCAGCTGGTCTGTTACGTTACGTCATTCTCCATTTAGCAGACCTAGTAACACAGACTCTCAACCATGTTATATGTTACATCGTTTTAACATAAAAGAAGGAAATATTTCTACATCTAACCTGAGTTTTTCTATTTAACATGCTTTAGCATGTTAAACTAAAGAGTAAAGACTAAAGACTCAGAAACTGGCTCTTGGAGTGTCTATTAACACCAAACGTAGTCGGGAAAATATATTTGATAAAAATAAACTAAAAAGCGGTATTGTAGTACAGGGGTAATAAACACTGAAATAGGAAAGAAAATAATAATTAAAATAGAAGTTGAAAAAAAAGATCAAACATAAAAATTGAAATCGAACAAAATAAAAAGAAAAACTGGAAAAACGTTAACCTCGTTTTGAGCTAAAAAAAATAAATAGATGCTAAGAAAAAATAAATAAATAAAAAACGTGAAATAAATTTACGCTTTAATATTCATTTATATTTAATCTCTTCCATTTTAGTTTTATCTTTTGCGATTTCATAACAAGTATCCTGCACTGTCTAATTATTTTCTATAATATTAGTCCATAGCTAGCTGGCTATCTACAAGTTTCCATCCTAGTCAAAGCGGGGCTATTGAGAATTAATAAAATAAATTATAAATGGCCATTCCAGGCCACAACACATTCTCATGGGCTTATCTCCTATTTAAAATAATTTATGTACTAGGCAACATGGCTTTGAAGATTGATGAACTGATTTTATCCTTAAAGACCACTGATCAATTCGACTCAAACGGAACAGTTAACACCAGTGCGTTTTATGCAATATGAATATAATCCTGAGAACAAATTAAATTTGATTGGGCTTTATAAATTAAACAATTAACCTCATTATTAATTCCTCTAAACTAATTTGTAAATAATTACGTATAAAAAGTTAAATATAAACTGGAAGATCGCTGTCTGACCATGTTTAATAATAAATGGAACATGGTCTGTCAAACAATTTTTTTTTTACATCATTTATTAAATATAAACGTGCTGAGTTATTATTAAACTATTTTAATAATAAAAAAACGATATTAAATTAAAACAAGAATCCTCTAAACCACATTTTGAGGAACTAATATTTTGAATTTTGAATCTATGTTGATAAAAACAGTGATTATAAAAATGTTAAATGATAATAAATTTCATAAGTGTCAAACCTCATGTTTACTAAAAAAAACAAAAAAAAAACAGTCGTTTAAGCCATAAATTTAATCTCGAAAATATAAAAACAAATACTTCTCCAATGCAATGAAACTACTAATACATCTGAATAGAATTATTCAATGACCAATCATGTGATTTAAAAACAAAAATGTATAAAAATACGTTCACAGAACACCTCAAAGATTACCTTTTCAACTCTTTAATAAATAAAGAAGACAAAATTAATGTCATTTTTGGGAGGAGGAAAAGTACCATAGGAAAGTGTATGTCTAAAATCAAAATTCTAAATATATCAAATTGTATTTTATGTATGTATATTTTAAAATGTACTTATAGTTCAGAGCTGTCCTTAGCTCAGTGGTTGGGCGCAGTCTTCACCATTCTGAAATTGGCGGTGCAAGTTTGAATACGGCCTGGGGCGTTGACTGTTTTCAATGAGTGGTGGTCCCACAAAATGAAAAACTTGACTCCTAACCATTGTTAGACAGTATAGAACTCCAATTGTCTTGGCCGAAAAAAAAACAACTTTTTCGAACTAAAAATATAAATAAAAATGTCGGCACAATTATCCTTTGAGTGGTTGAATATGCAGGAAAAAGAGAAGAATTAGTGCATGCTGGGTGGAATGCAATGTATATTAAATAATCTTTTTTTTTTTTTTTGTATTATTTTCAGAAATTGACATTAACTTATGGCACCTCTGAAATACGCTTTTAGAGGATACTAGCTTCCAATGAAAGAGACATCAAATGGAATTTTAAAATTAAGTCTAATCGGAGAATGTTTTAATAAATTGTAAAAATTTAAGAGAATAAATAAATATACACAAAAAATTTAAATTTCATGCTTTAAAAACTCTATTACAAAACGTTTACACCACAACAATTTAAAATTGGTTTAATAGGATTTCATTATTTAGACTTCAAAATAAATAAATTAATAAAAAACCTTTTTCTCAAGAATGAAACCTACTGCAAAATATCCAGTATCAATCTCCTAAATACTAATATCAATTTGTCAAGAGAATATTGTAATATAAAAATCCGTAGGAGCAATAACTATTATTCAATAAAAACGCCTTTATGAAAAATGAATACAAAATAATACTAATAATACAAAAAAAAAAAAAAGAAACTAGAACATTTGTATCTACTTTTTTTCCCCCACACTAAACGTACTATCACCCTCGAAATCTTAAACGTTCATTTAACATGGACCAGACCATTTTTTATACTTAAGTTTTTGCCCTCTCCACGAAAGCTTTCTTGGCTCCATTCAACAGCTGACTACACTCAGGCGGCTAGCTGACTTCCTGAGCCCCTTCAGTACGCCGTGGGAATATAAAGCAACAATTGGCCACAGTATATATTAATAATATTATATGGTAAACATAAAACAACGTTTACATGAGGAAAAACTAATTATAGTATCCATAATAATGATTTAGGGTTATCATAAAAAAAAAAAAAAAAATTGACTGACAGAAGAGTATAATACCCATAACACCTTAAGTATAAGACCCATCCCATGGACGTTGCTATCATAAATATATATTTATTCATTTATTGAAACGTATGTGCACTTTTATATCACTAGTACTCATTGCCCAAGACTGTGGCAAATTATAATTATCAATAAAAAGGATAAAATAGTTCTCACTTATTAAATACAAATCAATATAATGGAGAAAAAAGGATCTCATAAAAACCACATTTTTGTGGGATTTTATAGGATCTCATATAAAACTCTGTAATAATAAGTTTCTTTTATTTTCACAGTTCTATTCTATACATATCTGTAACATTACGGCCCATTTCATTGGCCATTTTCAAAAATAATCATCAGTAACATTATTAATATATATTTTTATACATGCAATCCGTAGGAGTATTTATTTGTGGTACAATTTATTTTATTATTTTTATTTTTCCTAATTTTTTTTTTAATATTTCCAATTATCTAGATAATTGTTTTTCCTCCTAGGGGCTTCTATATTTTATTTTTCATTGCAAAAAAAAAAATTTGGATTCTCATTTTTATTATTTCCTAACCATGTTTCATTTATATTTACTCCATTGTGAACAGTAACTCAGCTTATGTCTCGAATGGAGTTCATAGAGAAAACTCACAATTGAGTTAATATCAGTATTAAATAAAATGTAACAAATGCTTCCACGAGTTGTATACATACATGAAAATAAATTTTGATAATGTGCCAGATGAAAGGAAATTGGTCAATGAAAAGGGCCGAAACGTTACTTTATATAGTATAACTGCTAAAATTAAAATATATTATTATTATAGTTCTTATATTTAAAATATAATGCGGTCCAAGCTTTTCCTCTACCATGTAGTTTGATAATTAATCAATAAAAATAATCCCACTAAAAAAAAAATCCAACATAAAACATACAAGTACAATAAAGTTGTTCATAGCATAATACTCACTTTATGACAATTATTATTGTTAAAATATCTGTTAATGTAGGTATCAAACATACAAATAAAATAAATATACAGTATTTAAACATAATATATTAAACAATATTATATTACACATTAAATGACGGTTAAGGGAAATTCAATGTTTTTGTAATGACACATTAAAGATCGACGTCATTGGAAGTTCAGTGACTAATACGAAATAGTCACGGGGATATCTGCAACCAAGTATTGATTGAATATTGCATATTAAATGAAATGTTCTCATCCATTTCAAGGAGCAATCGATATCGAACTTCCACAACAGGATAACGTAATTGTAATGACTCTCTTTACCTTTGGACTAAACAATAACATTAGATATAGCATTCAAAAACCAACCAATTTTTTTAAAAAACTGAAACACTAATTAATTCTGACCTAAATAGGTGATGGCCATAAGTAAACAAAAATCAAAAGAAATTTAAAAATTTTAATCCCAAGTATATTTTAAAACATGTCACACGTTTTCAATTAATCTTAAGTGTTCTTAAACTATTTTTCATATCCTTCTAAAAATAACAAATGAAACCATACTTCAATTAATTGAGAAGTTAACAATTATTTTTAAATGCTACACCACCATAAACATTTACTTTTTAATGTCCATCATTCCCATACATAGTGCATCTGAGATTGATAGACATTAAAATTTCACTACACGAAACATTGATTAAATGATGCAATGAAGAAAAGAAGTCACAAAAAAGTAATTTCTTCCGAAAAAAATAAAACAAAAACTAATATACCTATGTGAAATGTTTAAACTAAAACTTGAAATTTATAACTAAATTTTAATTTTGTTTTACTTGACAGTTTATGAATTAAATTTTTATTATTACAAATTTCGTATTACGTCATAAGTAGTCTTGAATATTTCTATAAAATGCTTCGAAATAAAACAATCAGCCATTAAAAAAAAAATTGATTTAGAGCATATTATCTGAAAAAAAATTAAACTAAGACCACACCTCACTCTGAAATGATAAGATAGACCTAGAAAGTTGAGAACCTTATCGTAACTCCGTGTACAAAGGATTAAAGAAAATGAGAACAGGTTTCATAATGCCAAAATAAATTTAGATTAAAGAAATCATAATGTTAATGGTTACACGTTTGAAAATTTTTAATTTATCTTGGTATTTTTTTTTTTAACATCTTAATACAAAGACATATGAACCAATAGTATATTGACAATTTCTTAAAAATGTTTAAATATAAATTAAACTTAAAAAGAAAAGGAAATGACTTCAAAATATTAAGTTATGTTTAAAAATAACCTGATATTTTAATATGTGGTACATTTCAATCAGTGGCTAAACTCTGTAAAAGAAAACAAGAATGAAAATTATTACAAATGATCGTAACTGACATAATTTTTTCTCTTTATAAGTACCGACATAGTTTATAATATGGGTAAAAATATTATTGTGTGCACTTTTCTTAAAATAGCTCTTTGATGTTAATTTATGAGAAAATAGCTCATTTTTTGGAGAAAAAGAATATATTAGCATGAAAATAAAGTATCTTTAGAGATACTAAAAGCGAATGATCTTTTAAAAATTGACATTAAAAATGGAAAAACTCACTAATGCTACTGTCACAAGGCTATTTGCAAACTTTCAACAATTTTGGAATTGAGTAAAGAAAAATCAACTTTGAAACGGCATAACTTATTTCAATAACTTGCACACTAATGGAAAATAGCAATTTGAATTTATTTTGTTCGTTATAAGAAATGAAGAAAATAAATGGATGTTATAACTTAATATTCATGAATGATTCCGCCGTTTCAAACAACATAAACAAAATTAAAATGACAGAGTGCCTGGACTGGCATAAAACTAATTCGTAGTGTCTAGTTTGTTGTCAATTATAAGACGGACAGGAAAAAACGAAATAAATAAATATATATACATATATTCATTCACAAATAATTCAGGAGAAAAGTAGCAAATCGAACCAGGACGATCCAATCTCCAGCAAGTACCAGCCAAACCGTGTCAACACCAACTCAGATCACTGTAACGAATGTAACACTTTCCAAACTTGGAACATTTCTTTTATCACAGTCCCAGAACAACTATCCAATGTCTGACTTAAAACAAAAAAAAAACCGTCTAAGCAGTTGCTGTATTCACATCGAATAGGCATTTAAGATAAAATACTAAGACATTAAAACCAGAAAAAAGTTAACTATCTTTAAAAGGGCATTAAACAGTTTTAGTGAAAATTTAGACAATATTGAAGGATTATACCATAACTGCGGCTTGGTTCTAAAAAGGCCAATGCCAATTGTTTACAAATTTTGTGTTTTTCATACAAAAACTCTTTTTGTAAATATCTTCAAAAATAACCTAAATTAACCTTTAAATCTCTAAAATTATAACCTATTTCAGCTTGCTATTAGACATTAGCCTTTGTAGAACTAAAGATTTACTAAATTGAAAACTTCTGCTATAAAAAAAATTGGCCCTTTTAGAACCAAGCCACAAATTTAATTAAAACCACTGATATGAACCCACATTCGGTTATCTAATTAACAAAGTTTGAGTGTCATCTCAAATCGAAAGGGAACGAATGCAGTGAAAAACATAAAATTCTGAAGCAATAATACAACAGAATACCGTTTATTCACAATAATGAGGAAATTTTTTTTTTTTTTTTCAGATAACCAGAAATTAAAAAAATCGTAAATAATAATTCTTGATATTATTCCTTTTTATCAAACTTATCAGCAGAAAAATGTTGGTTGTAACAGAGATTACTATTACCGGACATATTGTCACTTATAACTTCATACAAATCGCAAATCACCATAATTCAAACCAGATAAGATCTGTAATCAGCCAATTAGGTATCTTTTAAAACCAATTTATATATACACACATATATATAACGGTCCAACTGTTAAGATTTCTTTTCTAAAAAGGATCTAGTAGGAATTGATAAACTATGAAGTAGAAAAAACTAAATAATAATTGTTATACCTAAAAATTAGGCATAAATAGAACGGAAGATGGTCAGAGTAGCAATTAAAAAAGGCAGCTTTAAACATTACAAAAATCATTTATTATACACTAACGTTTCGTGCTAATTTGCAAGGCTTCATCCTCTCAAATCAAGCACAGGAACTACTATGTAGTTTTGGACTACCTCTTTTGATCCCCACCCAAGACTATCTTCCCTTCATTAATTAAATCGATCAACTATTATAAATTAATTAATCTTTCAAAAATATAAGACGTGATAGCCTATCACACTGGAACGGGGGTCACAGATTGGTCCAGAACGTTAGTGAGTTCGATTCCCATGTGAGTGAGTTAATGTTTATTTAACGACGGTGTAACAAAAATAAATACAATAACCCTAAATTTAAAACGTTTTAATCAATACAAAAGACATAAATAAAAATATCAAAGAATGGTGAAACTTTTCACAATCCTCCTTTAAAATAAATTAAAATATGTTAAATGAGAAGAAGATGGTTGGGGGTGCGGTCAATGAAAAACACAAATAAGTATGATTAACTTATTTTTAATTCTGAGTTTGACCACCATTTGCGCTCAATCTTCCAGCGAACAGGTTCGTTTTTATTCTTCTTTTTTGTTTTCTTTCCCCTTTCTTTATTTTACTCTTTCCCCTTATTTTCTCCACTTTTATCCATTTTTCTTACCCGCGTTATAAGTTTTGTACACTATACTTATAATTTGCCTCTTTATCATCTATTATTTTTTCATATGTTTTCTTCCTCTCAATTTTCATTTTCTTTTCATATTTAAATTTTATATTAATAATAACTAATATGTTCATACTTCTTTACATTATATAACTTTATTTTTATTTCATTTTCTTAAGTAAGTTATTGTACCCGCTTTTTCAATTACCTATGTATACATTTTATTTCCCGCTTATGTCATCACTTCATTTTATTAATTCTATTTTGTAAAATTATTCATTGTATGTGTAAAATTATTCTGTTTATACTTTCTTTTTATATTTTTTATTTTTCTATACTTACTGTGGTTGTTATCTTGTTTTGTTTTTAGCCCTGAAGAAGGCTAGAAACCCTAGCCGAAACGTCGGCACATTAAAATAAGTTAATCATACTTATTTGAGTTTTCATTGACCGCACCCCCAATCATCTTCTTCTCATTTATCATCCACGGTCAACTATTTCTCATAATTAATTAAAATATGTTATGTCAGATAAATCCAAAAATATAAGCATGGAAAACGATGCTTCCTTTAATGATCGTAGGAAGCGTTTACAGGATGGATCAACCAGGGTTGCGTAACACTTAATGCCTTACAATCATACTTTAAAAATTTATTTCCAAGTATTAAGAACAATAAATAAATATTAAAAAATTCGTAAAAAAGAATAGAAACTCAACACCCTCAATAGTGAATTTCAATACTCTAAAGTACAGAAAAATATAGTAAAGGAGTATTTTTGTTAAATATTGAAAAAGTGTCACTTGAGGTAAGTATATAGCCAAGCAAAGTGGCCATAATGAGTCGTTTAAAATGAGGAAAATTTAAATAAATAGACCCAAAAAGGATCATAAAAAGGAACTAATCGATTTGAATAACAGGTTACGGGCAGGCTATGAATTATTCACCGCCTATAACTGCTAGTAACAGAAAAACAATACCATAAATTTGAATAGTAAGTACATGACCTAAAATATGAATTAGTTTAGAAAGCACGCGGGAGAAAGTTACGTGCCTGCAATATCATCTATAGTTGACAAAATGTAATTACCTGGATAAATGATCGTACAAAAACCTTCGTAACTAACAAACGCCAGTAAAAAAAATGGCGAGAAGAGACACCATTAAAGGAAGGTAATTTGGAGTGAGCTATTGACGATAGAATTTGTTCCTTTGTCCCAAGGGGAGGCGCAATCTAACCATTCAATAGAGGAATAATGAGGAAAGAGTATTATTGTCTAAGAAGGATAGGCTCTAGAACTAGTCGATTCGATACTCGCTCTTGCGAAAATCCTCAACATTCAAGATGCTAGAAAATCAAATTAAATCTCTTTTCGTAATAATTACGTTCAACCAGATAGTTTTACCTTACACAAAAGTTAAAATTAAATTAAACGTTCTCCAGGAGCGTCATTAAGTAAAAAAACGAGTAAACAAAATCCATTATTTTGTGAGTGTACTCACTATTCGCCAACAATAAACAGAATAGGACTGACCCCAAATTTATCCGAAACTCTCGCAGATGAGGAAGCTAAATCAATTACACGAGTATTTGAATTTTTAAAAGCACATCGCCTTCTTTATAAATTATAACTCCTCTTCAATTTTTATGTTTTTTATTT
>NW_027107309.1:2121218-2156903 GCF_000696795.3 Halyomorpha halys | reverse complement strand
TTATTATTTTTTTTTTTACTTTTAACATCCCATAGGCATTGATGACCAGAGGGTTTTACGCCTTTAAGCAAAAATCAACAACAACAACAAATCCATTATTAATAAAAGTTTCAGAAAAAAAAAATTATGTCATACTTCACAATTTGTGTAAAATTCTTGTATTCCTCTGGTTTCATAGTTGGTGGATATTACCCGAATTAACTATAATTTGTTGATATCCCTGAAGTGGCTATATTTGAAATAAAATTAATTATAGTATAAATGAAAGTAACACCTCTATTCTTCTAATAGTTATAAAACAATTGATTATTTTTATTTTACCAAAAGGGTTTAAAAGGCAATTGTTAGAATTTAAATTAATTTTGACTATTGATAAGACGTTAAGTTTACTCAGAATAATGGAAGGTATTATAGTTTACTTTGTATGATTTTCTATTGATGTTTCGATGGAACTTCTTTCTTGCTCTTTTCTTCTCGTATCTTGCCGCTGTTCCTCTTGCCTGAGTGTGGTTAAGATCTACTCATTCACGTTGCGTTGTAGAACAGTAGGAAAATTGGCGTTGCCTTTAATGACAATGCCCTTACTCTTTTACCATTACAGGGCAATATGGCCACAAACTCTACACGTCCATGTATTTTCTACTAGAGGGCAACATCTCTAAGTCCCATTAAAAAAGTCTTGGGAGAGGGAGGAGGCTTCCTCAAACAATTTGGTTTCTCCTCTTTCCTCACCGCTGTTATAAAGCTAACCAAAAGTTAACAAGCATGTAAGTTTCCTCCAGTAGACTTAAGAAAGAATTAATTCCCAATGTACATCAGTTCTTATATATTTATTTAGAACTTTAACTGAGTTGACCGGTTGACTCAATTTTGACCGGTTTCCCAACCTAATGAAGGTCTAAGGAGTATTTCCTGAAATGTTTCCTTTTTTAGAACAGAACCTATTTAAATAGCGTTTATATGCAATTATGAACATATTATCGTCATTAAATAATGCTTTAATACAATTTTCGCAGTTTGAAAAGTGCGTTTTCGAATTATTGGAGAGGGGAATGGGGAAATAAAACGCCCCCTACATCCCCTTTGTAAAGACGTCCCTTCTCACTGGTGAAATATCACGTTCTGAGAAGAGAGCCTGGTTATGATGGATCCGGTGGCTGGAGGCAGTCGGAGAGAAAGTAGAGCCTCATTCGACACGCTGCTAACTGTGACCACGCCACAGCGTCTAGTCAATCACCGCTGTGTTCAGAAGGAATCAATCTTCGGAGTCGAACCAAGATGGAAGGAGTAAGGAAGATGAGTGAATCTAGTCATTTCTCATACAACTTAAGGAGTATGTCATTGCTTGTAACAGAAACAACAAATTCCTCATTGGAATTATGATTTTTTTTATATAAGTAATTTATGGAATGATAATAATATAAGCAGGCACAATCAAGAGAAATGATTAGTTCATTTCTGTTCATACATGCAATAATAAATAATAGAAAGCTATAAAGAAGTAATGATTTGTCATTAATAAGACTCCAAACAGCTATAAACATTTTATTAGGAACAAACAGTAATTAATATATGATTGAATCATACAATGTATGTTTTATAACTGTATCCCTTTGACTATGTATCAAAAGATATCGTTAAAAAATTAAAATAAGATAATAATAACACAAATTAAATAACATAAACATAAGGTAAAAAAATAATAATCAAATAATTCCATCTTAACAACAATTCGCAAATAAATATATTATTTGACAGTCTAGTAAACTTATGACTCAAGCTTTTCTGACCTCATATGCAAGGTAAATGAGGAATCCAAAAGATCCGAGGACTTGAGTGGAGAAACTAGCCATTACCACATTTCCAATAGCTTATTCACTGAAGGTCTTGTTTATGAAACCATAGTGCCATCGAATATGACAGCAGATAAATTTGCACCAAAAATTAGGGATATTTAGCTCAACTATAAGTGTGGTGCAAAGTGCCCCGATGGCTTTATTATTTTTCTGATTGATTTTAATTTTCAATATAATATTAATCTCAAATACAGCTTAAATTTAAATTTTTCTCTCGTATATTTCACCATATCTATTTTGACCAAGAATATAAATAATGAATAAAGAATATAAATAATTCCGTCTTTATAGCCCTATTCCGATAATATAAGAGCCTAAAACAAAGGAAATACAGTCACAGATGTATTTTACGTATCTATATGAACACTGATTAAGTAAACCCTAATATAGATCGATAATATGAATATTAAAAGTTTGAAAAGAGTAACTAATCAAGAACCAAGAAGTCATTTACGTATTACAATTCTGAACTGTTTATTTATGAACTGTAGGTAACTCAACCGGCAAATTGCACTTGGTGGTCCACTTTGGCAAGGTTTGCAGTCACAGTAGGTTTCTCCTTTTCAAGAGCTTTCGATTTGACGTTCCATTTTGGTTCCGCCACCACATATCCACTGTACCTAGGACATCTTCTCACGTCAACTTTAGGAAGGGACCGAAAGAACTGGTAACCCCACAACTTCAATAACTTCTCCTTCATGGAATCCTTCTGGGCTTGATACCATTTCTTCATTTCTTCACTCATAAGTTTAATATCAATGACCCCCTCGACAAGGCTCATTTTATTCATTAGCCATTTTTCAACTTCTTCAATGTTCTTCCTTTCCATGTACTCAGCGAACAAGCTCTTCCTATCCTCTTCCACTTGGAGCCGCCTAATGTGCTCCAAAGCTTCTTCCTTACGAATCTTAATCTTGCCTTTCAACCAATTGTCGAAGGCGAACTGGTTAGCCAGCTGAGATTTTTTCTTTACTGAATCTCGCTTCTCCTCAATTTGCTTCCGAATTCTATCCAACTCCTTCCCTTTGGTAATTTTTCTTTTCAACTGTAACTGCCATGGTGATTTGGTTAACAACTCCTTCGACGAAACTTTGTTAGGATCGCGTAATAAAATGAGCTCCTCTTTAGTAGGCC
Organism: Halyomorpha halys; assembly: GCF_000696795.3. Lineage (NCBI taxonomy): Eukaryota > Metazoa > Arthropoda > Insecta > Hemiptera > Pentatomidae > Halyomorpha > Halyomorpha halys. Next base: position 2,153,913 of record NW_027107309.1, on the reverse strand, counting down.
ATTTTCCCCTCAGCCTAGGGGCCTGCTTATGTTGTTCCGAGTTTGATTTTGTGAGATGGAAAGGTATCGGCCACCTCTCCTTGCATCTCTTTGACATAAACACATCCCCATAGGATCTTAACAGGAGAGGATTCACTAACGGTGACTGATTAGATAAATTTCGTTTTTTTGGAATGTTGATTTCATCGATTCCCATAATTTTTTAGTTAGCAGGAGAAGCGACGACTAAGTAAAGTGTAATCTAAATTGAATTATTAACAATAACTAATGCAACGGTGTGCATGAAGTAGTTGCCATGGTGCTCTAATATTTATAAGTATTTTTAGGACCAGATGATCGTATTAAAACTTTTCCATTCAATATTTACAAGTATTAGAAAAAAAAAATTCAAATGGAAAAAATATATTCGCCTAATAAAACATTTCTACAGTAATAAATGCTTATATAGGGTTTTTTTTTTAAGGCCGATAGAACTTGAAATTGTAAAAAATAACACAAAAAATTAAATTGTAATCAAAATTTTTTTTTTATTCGAAAGATCAATACGTGACATTAACATTTGAAAATGATTTCGGGCATATGGGCACCGCGGCTGTTCTTGACGAAGCGCATTCTGTAAAATTGTGTTCAGCGATGAGGCGCATTTTTGGCTTAACGGGTTTGTTAATAAGCAAAATTGCAGCATATGGTCGTGCGATTTGACACCTCTCGATTATTTCCTGTGGGGCTACGTGAAGTCACTGGTTTATGCTGATAAACCAGCAACAATTGACGCCTTGGAGGCCAGCATTGTTCGTGTTATTCGTGACATACGGCCAGCAGTGCTCGAAAAAGTGGCCCAAAATTGGACGTCCAGAATGCGCTTCGTCAAGAACAGCCGCGGTGCCCATATGCCCGAAATCATTTTCAAATGTTAATGTCACGTATTGATCTTTCGAATAAAAAAAAAATTTTGATTACAATTTAATTTTTTGTGTTATTTTTTACAATTTCAAGTTCTATCGGGCTTAAAAAAACACCCTATAGCAGTAATTAAATTAAATTACTGTGAAATACAAACGAAACAATTACTAGGAAATTATATATACAAATGTGCGAATGAACGTGATAATAAGAACAAATATAACGAATCCGGAAAAATATAACTATTACTTTGAAAATGACACATTAACTAGTGGGCATTTCAGTTCATTTAAAGTCTCGTCCTACCAATTATTAGTAATACAGAGCAACACATAATTCCTTAGATAGGAAGAGTAATTCACATTTGTTTGGATTTGTAGGCCTCCACTCCATAGGCTGAAATTGAAACATTATCACCTGTCACAGAAATTTCCAGCAATAAATTCTCCTAGCCATAAACTGAAAAATTCAAATAAACCTGAAAAAATGCTTATTTAGATAGACAAAAGAATAAACAACAATCTAGTATGTATATGTAATTCTGTTTGTTTTATATATGTATTTTACTTCTTTTTTTTTAAAGAATACTTCACAATATGGTAAATGTAAACTTTTCATTTGGAACTATATGTAATCACTGGCACCCTTTGATAGTAGCACATCTGAAAAATAAGAGCAGCACATGACTTTTGCTTACCAGAACTTTCGAACAATAAATTTATATTTTTCAGCTCCTATAAAAATTCGTATTTTAGGATTTTTCTAGTTGCGAATAACGAAAATCAACTTTGTTTCACCCAAAAATTAAGTTTAACAATATTTTGTTATATTTAACAACACCTTTTGTTGCGAACGGAATCCAACGTGTAAAGGAATTTTCTGAACGCTGTAAATACCAGGATTTGCTAATATGAGTAGTCGTAATTGATGGATTGAAGAATATTGAAGAAGAGAAATTCTGTAAAAGAATCAAACTATTCACAAAGAAATATTTATTTATATAATTATTAATATTATAAATAATGTATGTAAAAATAAAGTAAAGTATAGAGTTAGGTGAGTGACGAACCCACTCTGCGAAAGAACCACGTCAAGAAACGGGCGAGGACTTAGGCCTCCATGGTCTGTTGCCCATAGAATAATAATAATAATATTATAGGGTTAGTAATGTCAGTGTAATATAATAAAACAAATAGAATTTTATAAAATGAAACATTAAAGGAAATACAGAAATTAATTATTCTTAAATAAATAAATTACATAAAAATCTTTAAACAAACAAAAAAAAAATTTGATGAATAACAATAAATAATGAACCATCCTTGTTGAAATTAACAATGTCTATTTATATGAACTGTTGATAAAGGCCGTGGATGTAGATGGACAATGACGGGAAAGTATGAACATGGAAAATCGCAGTCAGTGTACGAAGTGCTCTACGACAACGGCTGGTGGCAGCGACAGACCTCAAAGCCGACTGGTACAAACATTAGAGGGGCAGCCATTTTGTGATGCAGTTCTTTTTGTAGATAGCGATTAAGCCATTGTTGCGGGCAGACAGCACAGCTTAATGACCTTGTTTACAATACACCATTACATCGCATTAATTACATTACCAAAATTACATTCATTTCTGATTGTTAAATGAATTCAAAAAATAAAAAAAATGTTCGATCTTCAATATAAATAAAAGAAAAGAAATTAAATAAATAAAATGTTTATGCCCTCAAACACCATGTACACATGATTGGCTTCGGGAGAGATCGTGCAAGCCCCCTTGTCTTCGATTTTATATTTTCTTAAGAGTTCAGTATTTCTCTATTTTTCATTTTTAGTTCATTATCAATTTTTTTCATAGTTCGTATTTATACACTAGTTTTATTAATTCTAAAAACAAAATTGAAGTTCTTTATTGAAATTTTTTGAAAATTTGCCATTCTAGCCCTCTTGAACTTTTTCAATATGTTTCGATTCCTTAGAACGGAACTCTACTCCAATTTTAACAAAATTCAAAGGACCTACAAGCTGCTCGAAATATTTAGTCTTAAATTTGCCTGAAATTTTAATATCGGTTTTATTTTATCTTTTTCATGAACCAGTTTTGAATACTTTTTTTTTTTAAAGGACACTTTTCTCATTTCGTGTAATTCTAATAAAACTAAGTACCTCGTACTTAAATGAAACTATTCCACAAGTTTATTAAAACAAATAAAGGAAGTGGTGAACCAGCTGATCTCGGGCCAAGAGGGTTGATGGGTATCCTATGACGTCAGAGGGAATGAAAAATGGGAGTAGCTTGGTGTAGTTCCCATGCTAACAGTGACGTCACCATCTAAATCGGAGGCGCCAGATAATGGCCTATCGAACCGCCCCCGGAGCCGCCCAGTCCGCTCTCTATTTACCTTCGCGATCCTCTCCCGCTATAAAAAGTCCCTCTGTTTTGGAACTCGGGTTTAATTTAAATTTGGGTTTATTGGCAGCTTTCAAGTTCAATATTGTCTAACAAGGGCAGGCTACCAACTAGGGATCTCATTTCAATGAAACTTTTTTTTGGTTTACCGGAGTATACAAATTTGGTGCGATATGCATCACACAGCATTCACTCACGTCCACGATTCGTCACCACGAATTGGTGGCCTCGTGTTCAAGTTATCGCTATTTTTTGTGATTTTCGAAAAAAAAAAAAAATCAAATACGATAAAAGGGATTTTTATTTTACTATTGCTATATAAATATACATGTTTAGAGTTTTTCGGATGGAAATACGAATATTAACTTTTTTTCTTGCCAAAAATACAATATAAAATCTCAAACATACGCTTGCAATCGGAAGAGATCTCTCGGGCGTTTTCGTCTTTTTTTCTGTTCTAACCTGTCTTTGGAAAGAGGTGTGAAACAAGGAGATATCCTCAGTCCATTATTGTTTATTGTATTTATGAATGAAATACACAAAATATGCAGAAGACCTGCTTGGACTGTAGTCGGTATGTGGAACATGAGGACGGTAAAAGTACAGGCGTTTCTATATGCAGACGATATCGTGACAGACTGAGGAAAAATGGCAACAGGCCATTATAGAGTGGCAAGAAGATCTCGCTCGCAAAGGAATGAGTATTAACAGCCGCAAGAGCAAGGTTATGACTGTTACCAGAGATGAAGTGGACGTGGGCAATGTAAGAATAGTGTGTAATGGTGAAGTATTGAAAAAGTTGGACCTATACCCTACCTAGGAACGATTTTCAATTAATCTGGTAATAGACCATGAAGTATCCAGTAGGATAAATAAAGCAAATAATATTGACTACCAGATATGCTATAGTGAGAAAGAGGGAGGTAGGTAAGGACATATTTCTTCTAACAGTATTATATTGCAGTACAAGTTGGGTCACCCAAAACATGCATTTGAGTAGGATTACGGCTGCTGAAATGCTATTTTTGCGAAGAATATTGAGCAAAACTGGGAGAGATGGATAAGGAATGAAAGAATAAGAGAAGAACTTCAAATCCCCTCAGTGGAATCAGTGATAGAACACCGACAGCTTCGATGGTATGGACACGTCTGAAGAATGGGGGAAGACAGAGTGCCAAGAAAATATACGGAGTCGAGGCCGACTGGTAGGAGACCACGAGGCAGACCTAGAGGCAGCTTTTGTATAAAAAACATAAAATATTTTACCTGGCCCACTTCGCGACATCAATCAGCCTGAATTCTTTCAATTGCCTATCCTACATCTCAGGTTGGCCCAAACATATTTATTTTATAAATAATCTTTTCACTTTCTTGTGACTGGTTATTATTGTTTAAATAATATTAGATGTACTAAATTAAAGTCTCAAAACATTCTTTACTTCTTTATACAAACATTTAATCATAGAAAGGTGTAATAATGTTAATAATTAAAAGTTTTAACAGTAATGAAACAGTGACAAAATAGATTTTGACTGAAACTGGTCACCTGAGGAGAAAAACCCACAAAAAAGATTTTTAATATTTTATTTTACGGTAAATCGGTATTTAAAGTTGTCCTTGAGAATGGCCGCATTGGCCAAAAAGTTGGACCAAAGAAATAAAGAATGTTTTGAGACTTTAATTCGGATACATTTGGTTTTATTTAAACAATATTTATTTTGTTTGAACTGATCAGGTAAAATAGTTTGTTTTTTTAAATTAAAATTCGTATTTAAGGGTATTATAGGACGTTAAAACCGAATCTGACACGCTTTTAATGAATGAATTTTTTTTTTTATCTCACTATACAGGAACTGATTTTAGGTTTTTATGATTTTTTTTTCTTATTTAAACTTATTGATTAATTAAAATTGACAATATTATTTTGTTATACTACACCTGAAACCAGTAAGTGTAAGCCCTCTTTCTATCTCAAATGAATAAGTACCCATTAAGATGACACTTCTATTCCATCATTTTAATAATTCATGATGTATATTAAATCTTCTCAATGAACCGTGTCCATTCACTTTTAAATTATATTCCGTTATTACGGCAACAAAAGTCGTATCTATAATAAGTAAGTAACCGTTTAATTATTCACATAAATTCCAGGTACCGTTGCTAGTAAAACTACTTTATTGATTTGTAAAGTTAATGAATTACGTTCTAAAACCTATAATACAACAATTCACATCGTTACAGCAACAATTATTAGGTGTGACATCATAACAGTTACTGTGTACCAGATTTCAATTAAATATTTTTCAAAGGGTTATAATATTATATTTGCGATATAATGAGGACAAATTAAATCCGGTCATACTTTCAATTATCAATATATAAAATATATATGTATATATAAGTATGATGATGGGGGACAATTTCAAATTTGAGTTTTCGAAGAAAATACACAGTTGAAGGTTCTCAGAATCAATATTTTAAAAATATTAACTAAACGGAAGTGCCACTAACTATAATCAATTTTACAATTTATTTTTTTAATTTTACATCTCTTTTCTTTTCCTCTCATTCCATCAACATATTCGATCTTTAGTTTATTATTTATCCGTACTCCCCAATTTTTCAAGTGATTGTTAAAATCTTCAACAGGTATAATTAAGAAAAGGACACAGGACAAGGACTGTAGAGTATCCATCATACTTTATTATACATTTTCTATAAATAACTTAGAAACAAATACAGATAATGAGTTCTACAGTATGCAATAATTAATCATAAATTTTCTATACATATAATTAAGAAATAAACATTTACTTTTGAATTGTTTTTTTCTTATTTTCATACATCAACTGCTCTAAGAATGATTGAACCGTAAATTATTTTTATATCTTTACAAGATGAGTTATTGTATTTATTTTAGCCCAACAAGGCTGCCACGAAAATATTTTATCTAGAGTAGGATGTCATGGCGAAAAAAGTAACAACGAAAAAAAGAACCGCTAATCTATAATACTCGCAATACTCCAAATCATACACTTCTTATGAAGTATGTTTATACTAAAGATATAAATGCAAACGGGACAGAAGCTATACATTACTAGTAATGCTTTATCATAAAATGTCTGTAGATATAAATTAGAAATGGATACGGAGCAGAGGCTATAGAGTACCTCTAATACACAATCATACACTCTCTACTGATATAATAATCTTTAGTCAGTTCTATCTGTAGACTAAGTTATATATCTACAGATAGAACTAGTTTGCGGCTTAAGCGCACTTGCTGAGCCTCCACTGGCTCATTACCAGTGACGCGGTGAGAGGGATGCGCTGGGATCTCAAAGAACTAATAACTATTACCCAACAACGTTGTAGTAGATTGTAATATTTGTCAATAAATAAAAAAAAGAAATTGAAAAAGTAGTTCCACAGATAGAACTAACTTTTCGATTATTTTTCAATGTCGAATCGACTTTTGAATTTTGGATCGAAATTAGTAAGAAACATACAGTGCAGAGTGATAAATAACAATTATTTTCATGGCTAGTAAATTTTATTTTTAGTTTATAAAATACAGTCAGGCAGCAAACTGAAGTTGATTTTAACTCAGCGAGCATCTAAATGCCCTCGGTATTAGCATGGCTACAGTCATCATCCTGTATTATATATGTAAAAACTAAAAATAAATTAAATATTCCAAAATTATATTAAATTAATTTGAAGCCTAAACGAGATTTTAATGAATTATTTGAATCAAATTGAAATTAGGAACCTAAAATGATAAATCGTGTTGTCAGATATTTAAATTAAGGGACAACCCTTGCATCTAGAAATGTACACACACCAGTATATACAAGCATAGTTTCATAAAAATACTGAATAAGCAACACGTACAAGGGGGCTAGAAAGAAATAATAAGCTGAACAGTGGAAGAGTAGCGAGGAAGCACGGCTTCCGGTGAAACTGAAGCGTGTAGCCCGGCCGTGCGTAACAGTCCCCACATCCCCTGGTCAAGCGGCCAACATCCGTCGGCCGATCTCCTGTCCCTTCATTTATTATTTATCTAATATAAAAACTATTACATTAAAGAGCAATGAAATGTTATTACTATATTAAAATATATGAATAATCAATAACTTGAGCATAATTTCAGAATATCAATTTTCTAGGATATAAATATACATTAACACTTAGCTACTTGTCACTTGTCTTAGATTTTTTTTTAAATATTTATTTATTGCTATTTACAACTGTACATTATAATACATTTAGTAAATCTGATCTGCACTCTAATGACATTTTACATTAGCTGGTCTCGTGGCCATCTTCTTTTCAGGCGCCTCGGAGGATTATTAGGAATGGAAGAGGATGCAAGATTAGAAACTAAGGGGTTTGAGTGGTTAGAGAGTTTATAATGGAAGGAGTGATATCTGGTTCGGGTTAGATCGATTACATAGGGAACATTAAGGTCTTTATGTATGATTTTATTTGTGACAAAGTAAGGAGCATTGAGGATTTTGGATTGTAACGATTGAATACGAGAGAAATTCGAAGGTTTAGTGGAGCCCCAAAGTTCAACTACATATGTCCAGATTGGCCTTATTACAGTCATGTAGATTAGTCTTTTGTAATGTGTTGAAAGTTTAGACCGTTTGTCTAGTAAGAGCTGTAATAGTCGAAATCGTGAAATAGTGAAATCGACGTGCTGTTTCCTGTCTTTTAGGTCTGGTGTGAGGATTCCAGGTTAATCGCTTGTCCAAATGTAGTCCAAGGTAGCGGATCTGTTCGACAGGGGTAAGAGTAACATAGTTAAATGAAACTGTAGGGCAGTCAGTAGGTTTGCGACGAAGGTTAAAGGTTATTTGATGGGATTTGTTTGAATTTATCTTAATCCTCCAATTACGACACCAATCTTCGAGAGCTGTGATATGGGATTGGAGATTTAGGGATACAATTAATGGGTTATTATTAACAGGGAGCACACGTGTGTCATCGGCATACGTGGTGAGGATAGTGTTAGGACTGGTTGGAATGTCAGGTGTATAGACGGTGTAGAGGATGGGACCAAGGATACTACCTTGAGGAACACCAGCGGACTGAGAAGAGATGGATGAATAGGAACCATTGTGGTTTACTTGGAAAAATTTATCATAGATTAGAAGTTACTCTATGATACAAAATCAGACTATTAATTACACTTAAGGTATATATGAAAATAATTGGGTTAATTTTCACGTCATTAATAATCAGAATCTTAAAAAAAAATACAATATACTTTTTAAGGTTAGCAAACGTTTCGATTCCATTAAAGACTTTCAACAAGGAAAAACAAATATAGTTTATTCTGGATTTTCTTTTTTTAGAAGTGTGATTAATTTTTTTTTTAATTTATTGAAGTGAAAAAATTTCCAAATAGAATAAATACAAGTATAAAGTAATTTTAGGATTGTAAAGCAACGTGAGTATGGGATAATTGTCCCGTAATGTTGTACAAGAAAAATATAGAATAGGTTATATTCTATTTGGAAGTTTTTCACTTCAACAATTAAAAAAAAAAATAGTTAAATAACAAAAAAAAGAAGAATGAATTTAGTTTATTAGTAGATGAATCAATGTAATGGCATAATCTTAAGTTGGACTAGAAGATAGTTAACCACAGGTTAACAATAAATAGTTTTTGTTACTATTTTGATACCTTTATTGACCGCCACCCGGACTCCTTCAAGAGAGAGAAAGAAATACTTTATTCATTCATGCTGCCCAAATACATCGGGTTGCTACATTACACAGCATACTGATCAATCCGTGACTGGGTAAATATAAGTTACATATTTTTACACGATATAATATAATAGATAGATAACATTATTTTTTTCTTCCACAGTTTTCTTTTACACTTAATACCAGTCTACAAACTAACTACAAGTTTTTCGATTTATTCCTTATTTTTTCTTTCCCTTCTATTTCACAACCTCTATTTCATTTGATCAACAAATTCCCCTATATAACAAATATTAAAATATTTAAAATAATAAAAATTATGAAGTGTTTGGACAGATTTTATATTTATGCGATTTTCACAATTCTCCACTACCTTCTCCGTCCTCATATATTAAATATTAATAATAATTACAATATTAACCCCTTCTGTGAAGGGTCAGGAGTTTGTAAGAAGAACTGTTCCTAGAACAACGGTTGAAGCAACAACAAGGAGTTTGTTCATGATAATTGTCAATTAAGGATATCAACTTTATAGAGGCTGGTTGTGACCTAGGAAGGAATCCGAACCCACACGATAGACTCATGGCTTCAATAACAGAATAAATAATTATATGCCAAAGTAATTATACAAATAATTATAAGCCAGATTCGAATCCTAGTCCTGGGAGTCAGTAATATGGCGATATGTCAACTATTTTCATAAAATAGTTAGCTTTCCAACGCTACATAATACATCTATGTTGCTACTCTTATTTCTGGAGATGAATTAAAACTTTAAGTTAATTATTAAATCGTTAAATAGTTCATATTTATCCATTTTTATTACTAATAAAAAATCATGATGATAAATTATGGTATTTACAATAAACAAAATATCGCAGAAGATTAAAATAAATATCGTAATTGAGGCCTGTCATACTATTTCAATTAGGATGAACCTTTTTATATAAAATATATAAATACCACTCAATTGTATATTTATTTACAGAGTGTGATAAAAATCGTTGGAGAAAATTTAAAAAAATATATAAATCGACTATATCAAATGGCACTTCCGATAGATCGATTTCAACGAAAAAGTTGCTATAACATCCTAGGCATACCTTAAATATATAATTTTAGTTTCGTATGACTTTTCGTTAGGCTCTTCGTATATACACGCGGACTATTTTGCAAGACTAAAGGTAGCAACTAAAAACGCTCAAGCATGGAAGGGAGTATGGTGGTCTAGCTACAATTATACAGTAAATTTCAGTACATAAGTTTTTAAATATGAGTATACATATAGAAAATAAAATGAATTATTTGAACTGTTTATGCTTACCAACCAGAAGACAAAAGAACTCGATCATAATTTCAACTTACCTGAAAAGAAAAAAAAATTAATAACTACATCCCAATACTAAAAAATAATCAATCATACAACATGAAATGCTGAACAGATTATTTACTCTCAATAATTTTTTGTGAAAAAAAAATGTAATTTATAAAAAATAAAATTTTTTTAAAAATATTTCAGTTAGTTTTAGGTATTTGAGGGACTTGATCAGACTGACCAACTTGCTCATATAGATTTTAGGCTATTGCTTTTCAATTAGCCAGATAAAGTTCAGGGCTTTGTTTATTCATCTATCCGTTTGAGGTTCCCAACTCGTTCCCATGTCAACAATTATGACGTTCATATTTGTGCCTTCATGTTTCAGGCTACATAACCCGTCCACAGAAATCACCTTTGCCTTCGAATACTGACAGACATATTCCAGTATCACTATAGCTATTGAAATTTATCACATTTAATACCGTATACTTTGTGCTCACTGTTATTTTTAGACATAGGTCCAAAACAAGAAAGAATATAATATTTTACAGGTATAAGCCAGACAGATAAAGAATGTAAAAAAAATTCACTCTCATTAAGAACTTATGAAATAACTTGTCATAAATTTGTCCTAGCATATCTTTTAACTATAACCAATATAATTATGATTAATAAATCTTAAAATATTTTTATCACTAGTTATATCTATCTACAATGACTCAGAATTTAAAAAAATCAATTCATTAAATTATATATGAATTCAAGATCATTATAACTCTTAAAAGTAAATAAATAAAGGAAATACAGGTATGAGTACACCAGTTAAAAATTGAGGCCATGTATAAGAAATGAGAGAGGGGATGAAAAGGGGGGTGCTTTCAAGAATGAACACTATCACGTGATGCTCATTTTATAGCGCCAACGTTTCGGCCTGAATTCTGGACCTTCTTGAGGTTTAAATACAAACAAGACATTAACCATTTAACTGTAAATTTCAAGTTTTATATATTTTTTTAACGTATTTATTAGAAAGTTTTAAAAACTGCTTATGAAGCATATTTTATTCTAGAAAAACAAACAACTGTCCAAAACGTTGTTTGGATGTTAAAACAAATTTAAGAACTAATAAAGGGGTAATACAAACAACATGAAAACTATGAGAGAAGACTAAAAGTATACATATATAAATTAAGAAGAAAAAAAATACAATGAAAAACGTGGAAATATGTGAGTAAAATAAATTAAATAACTAGCATATAAAGTTATATAAGCCAAAAGGGATAATAAAACAAACAATGATATGGATAAAAGTGAGTTAATGGTAATATGGTGGACATAACGTAAATAATAAAGTTATTTTAAGTTTATACAATACAGTTAGATGGAGTTCTGAAGTTGATTTTAACTCAGAAAACATAATAATGTCCTCGATATTAGCATAGAAATAGTCATGATTCTGTATTATGGTTTTAAATAAACCTAAAATATTTCAAAATCAAATATTTTCAAAAAATTAATTTTTTTTCCCAGTATACTGAAGTAATTAATTTAGTATTTTTATGTTCCATATGTCCGTCAAACTGCAAGAAAAAAGAAGTAATTCGACAAAAAGTTTTTCCTCATATTAAACATGGCATAGAACGGTTTGGTAAAAAAGGTTAATTTGTGTTATAAATGAACCCCAAACTCAATGGAAAAGTTTTAAAAAAGTGAACAGTTATAACTACAATTATAACATAACTGGTAATTTTTTTTTTTCATTATTAGTTATTTTAAGTTAATACAATACAGTCAGGCTATGTGCAGTTGATTTTAACTCAGCGGGCATCTAAATGCCCTCGGTATTAGCATGGCTACAGTCATCATCCTGTATTGTTTTCACACATGAAATAAAATTAAAATATTTAAAAACATGATTTATGTGAGCATTTCAAAATTCTAATTTGAGCATACTAAAGTAAGTAATTTAGCATTTTTAAGTTGCAGCATACCCGCAATTTTGAGAACACGAGTAATTTGTAAATATCTTTTTCCCAATTTTATATTTATCATAGAACTCTTTGGAAAGAAGAGAAGTAAGTTGTTATAAGTCAACAGGTCCTTTATCTTTCTGTTTGTATATATTTAGAGAGAGATTTTATTTATTTTATAATTTTTTTTTTTTTTTTGATGTATGATAAAAAGTAATAACTACAATGAAAACATAACTGATAATTTTTTTTTTTATAATTAGTTATTTTAAGTAGATATAATACAGTCAGACCATGTGTAGAAGTTGATTTTATTATAATTCAGACGTTTTAGTTTTACAAAAGTCAAAATCACAGAATTTTTTTCATAGCGATTTTATATGATTTTGGGGGTGCTAAATCAGGATTTCAGGTTTGTCGACTCACTAGTGCATAATTTGAATAAAAGAATTACTCGTATTTTGTAGTTATAAGCGATATACTGAAAACAGTTCCAATTTTTTTTTTTCATACTTTCATCGTGAATGCGGTAACTGGTGAGGTAGAAAACCTGAAATTCAGATTTACCACATCAAAAAACATATAAATCCATTAAGAATAACAATTCTATGATTTTTTTTCTTCAGAAAATCGATTATTACTAAACTACGCCCAACTAAGTTGAGAAAAGGAGTCTTATGACAAGACGTTTTTGGTTAGGATTATCATACAATCAATCGACAAGAAGTGCTAAACAGTAAATCAAATATACCTCAAATTTTTAAAAAGTAGTGAGCAGTTATAATTCACTATTATTGTAGTATAATAATAACAAAAGTCAATCAATTTAATTATACCTTATACAATACAGTCAGGCTGTGTATTGAAGTTGATTTTAACTCAGCGAGCATCTAAATGCACTCGGTATTAGCATGGCTAAAGTCATCATTCTATATTGTTTTTTATTTTAGCTAAAAATAAATTGATTAAAAGATTTAACTAACAAAGGATGGGTCCGGTTTCAGCGGCATATGTCCACTAGTGACAAGCTTCATGAAGTAGGCAAAATAAGGATTTTAATTCAGCGAGCATGAGAATGTCTGCGGTATTAGCATGACCGATACTAACTAAGCTACATGAAATAATCATTTTGTATTGTCGTTTTAAGTTTACCAAAATTAAAGTTATTAAAATATTTCAAAATCAATTATTAAAATATTTTCAAATACTAATTTATTTTCAGTATGTGTTGTCAAACTGCAAGAGAAAAGAAGTTTTTATTTATTTTATTTATTTATTGCTATTTACAAGTGTAGATTATAATACATTTAGTCAATTTGATCTCAGTTGAAATGGAGTGTTAAAGGCGTGCAGAGAAACTACCCATTGGTAGCACTCTAATGACGTTTTACATCAGCAAGTCTCGTGGCCAATGGAAAAGGAAGCAAGGTTAGAAACTAGTGGGGTTGGGTGGTTAGGGAGTTTACAATAGAAGGAATGATATCTAGTTCGGACTAGATCGGTTACATATGGAACATTAAAGTCATTATAAATGATTTTATTTGTGACAAAGTAAGGAGCATTGAGGATTTTACGAAGGATTTTGGATTACAATGATTGGGATACGAGAAGAATTATAAGGTTTAGTGGGGCCCCAAGCTCAACTCCGTCCAGATTGGCCTTAATACAGTCATGTAAATCAGTCTTTTGTAATGAGAGAAAAGAACTAATTCGACAAAATGTTTTTCCTCATATTACAATTACCATAGAACATTTTGATAAGAAGGTAAGTTAAACCTTAATAAATCAAACCGCATCTCAATGGAAGAGTTTTCAAAAAAAATTTCAGTTATAATAACAATTTTAACATATCTGGTAATTTTATGTTATTTTCAATTCCTTCTAGTTGATACAATTCAGTCAGGCTATGTGCAGAAGTTGATTTTAACTCAGCGAGTTATTAGCATGGCTAGCCATCATTATGTATTCTCTTTGTAAGTAAACAAAAATAAAATTATTAAAAGATTTCAAAACAAATTTATTTAAATATTTAAAAAATCGAATATAAATCTCTAACTAAATGAAGTAATTAATTTAGTATTCAGTTCCAGCATCCATAAATATTTTGTAAAAAAAAAAAGTATTTTGACGATAGATAATCTGATAATAACATAAAAAAAGTATAATAGAAAGTATAAATTTTTTTTTTACGACAGGAAATTAGGCAATCACAATCAATTTCCAAGAGAAACTCAACAGGCAGAACTATGAAAAAAGTTCCATTAAATGAGAAAATAACCTCTCTTTTTTTTCCTTTTTGAGTACTCTAGCCACAAAGAAAGGTCGGTTACTGACTGGCATAAAAAAAGAGAGATGAGTCAAGAGAAGCCAGAACAATGGACGAGAGAACAAATGTTGTCGAGTACAGACCTAAGAAGTTCATATTAAATAATCTATAATAGTACTACTAATTTTTTTTTATCTTAGGGCTATATTACATAATCAAAGTTCTGTCTGTAATAAAATGACATATAGATTTATTTATTGATAGATATTACAATCTGCCACACAGTTGTGGGCAATAGGTAATAGTGATGAATGATCTCATACATGCTAAAATAAAAAAAAAAAATAAAATAAAAAATAAAAATAATAAAATAAAGTAAAAAAAAATAAATAAAATAAAATAAAAACTCTCTTAAAACTGTTTGTAATAAAGATATTTTATAAGAGATCTTTGCCAAAGAAATGCCATGAACTCGAAATGCTGCTATTATACCACGTTAATGATTTTATTCAATTAAAGTTCAGTGTAGTACAAGGGTAAGTAGACTGGGCACCGATTATTACCGATAAATAATTAACTCCCTGTATTTATTTTTCGAAATATACCAAGAGATATGACCACAGCTTCATTGATGTACAAATTTCGTTGTTAAGTTTTATCTATTTTCTCTACACGTAAGGAATAAATATATACGTATAATGTCATTTTTAAAACCAATAATTCAAGGAAAATTATTAGACGGGAAACAATTTTTTTTTTTTGGTCGGAAAAATAATAATTTTTGATATAATCAAATAATCTTTGATAGTAGTAACAGTAACTTTAACAATAAAATGCCTAAGTAAAGGACGCATGTTAAATATAATTCTATACAATTTATTATATACTTATATAAAACTTATTCTGAATTGCAATACTGCAAACAATAATTAAATAAAAATAATACACTACAGCGTTATAAGATATTAATGTAGTTTAGAGGAAGATTAATAGTCGCATGTAATTGTAGGAAGATGGTCATGGTAGATGTAAAAAAAAAATAAAAAAAAAAAGTAGAAAACTATATATCAGTAACGAGTAAAATAATATTGTAAAACTATTTATCAGTAATCTACAAAAACAATAAAAAAAACTATTAATTAGTAACGTACAAAAATATTATAAAACTATTTATTAGTAACGGGTACAAAAATAGTAAAAAAAACAAACAATTTATTAGTAACCTACAAAAATTGTATAAAACTATTTATTAATAACTGGTACAAAAATAGTAGAAACCCATTCATTAATAATCCACAAAAATGGTTGAAAATTATTATTAACAAAATTATTTATTAGCAATAAATAGTTTTATACTATGTTTGTTTCTTCCATGACCGCACGACGGACAATCTTCCAACAATTTATTAATGGAGGTGTATAAGTGTACATCAGAATCAATGCAAGTAGAATGAGGTAAATTAAGGTCAACAAAATTGAAAGATTCGATCAGTGATATTAATTGAAAATGATTAGTCACATCAATCAGAATATTCATGATAATTATATATACAGGAGAGATTAATATAAAATCATAAGCATCTAATCACCATATAATTACACTACCGCAATTAGACCAGGCAGGGTCGTAAAATAATGTTTAATAATAATGTAAATCAAACGGCTAATTATTATCAATTATACACAGACTTGGCTAAATCGGTTCAGGAATTTGTATTAGATAGCTGCCAAGAAAATAATCTATTTGGCAAAACGTAGCTAGTAGTATTTTATCACTGAAAGGCCAACATGAGATGGTAATACGACCCGCCATAAATTCGCAAATCCCTCTCAAGGTTTACAACGTAAATGGCAGCTGAACCTCACAAAGAGCACACGAGGTTCGTCCAACAGCCCATATCCAAATGATACTCGAACTACATGAGAATTCCTTCCCCGGAATCGGTTACCCTAAGTACTCTTGAGAGGAGGGTTAATCTGGGCGGGACATTTTCCCACTTTCCTTCCCTCGTTATCCCACTCCAGCTAAGTAGCAGATATCCCACAACCTCCTCCAAATCGTGACCGGTCAGTGTCACGAAGTCTTCCACAATCTCATGAGTTCCATTAAATTGCCTCCAGGCTCCTTTCCTCTGATAACAGCTATTTTGTTCCTGAGCCGAATACTCTACGGTCTGATACATACTTTAAATTCAAGTCGATATAAAACTCTTTAGAGGCAGTTAATGAAAAAATAAATATATGAAGGACAAACTGAAACCTTCAGGATTATGTATAACTACTCATGTATACTTACTCCTTCTCATCTATACTTGTGGATTTATTTATTTTCCATGAAATCTATACTTGGAAATTACTACATTTTTATAATTTTTAAAATAACTTTAATAGTTGAAGAACAGTATTCAAAATTAATGTAATATCTTCATAAACATTTGACCAGAAAGCTAAAAATGTAATATAACATACCGCCAATATTGGCATTTCGTATAAAGATTTTACAAAATGTAATTCCTCATCATCTTTTGAATTTCAAAATATACTATTCTTTTTTGTACAATGATTAAACATATTAAAAAGATATATATTATTTCTATTTATGTATATGCCTAAATATTAAACAGTATTTTCAAGCAAATCAGAGCATCCCATCATCTCTCAGTCCCACGATATTGAGGCTTTTGAAACAAAAAAAAAAATACCGTTTCTGAGGTTTCTAAAAAAAAATATGTAATGTTATTCGTTTTTTGCAAGATTGAGATAGGATATTTTCAAGTATAACACAAAACCTTTCAGCAAAATTTGATGATGGTACCATGAGTAGTTTAAAAAAAAAAGAAGTATTTTCAATATGTAATTCCTCCTTAGAAATGAGCTTTTCTAATATAGCACCAAATTAAAACACTAAACAATTAATTTAGCAATATTTATAAATAATATGTGAACATAACATAACAACATGACATTTTTGACATAACAATTTTCATGAATAACATTTTTTTAATTCATATTTTTTTTTAATTGTGTTGGCCTGGTTATCTACAGGTGACCAACATATTCTGACCATGTTGGGGGGTCAAGTTTTCATTTTGTGGGACCGCCACTTAATGAAAAAAGTCAACGTCCCAGACCTGACTCGAACCGCCGCCTCCCGCAGATCTCAGACCGACTCGGACTACCCATCTGAGCTACGGACGATCCGGAACCAATTTTGCAGAATAGTAATCGAACCAATCATCAATTGCGCCAAATTTTATCAAAATCTATCGGTGTAGATATCAACCTAATAATTCGAAATTCAGAAAAAAAAGTATTATATAATTATAATTTAATATAATATAACTTAATATAACTTGTATAGGAAATTTTTAACACGTTTTAACCCCTGTCGAATAATACTCAGATGAGTATACTACCCATATATGTTACACACCTGAAGAATTACGTATATGATTCCTAACATCAAACTCAACGGTAACATCGTCCTAAAACGCGATGCCGATTTAATTTGATACGCCAAGTTTCACCCCAACCATGTAGTGAATGAGTAAAAAAATAAATGCCCCCTGGAGAGGAATGCCAGTCAGGAAACAACCATTGGAAAAGAAACCGACGATAAGCGTGAAAATGCTGGAGCTTGGTCCATATGTAACCAACTAACTAGGAAAATCCAGGCACCTGGAAGAACGGACTACCAACACGGCCGGGACATACCGAAATAAAATGGGCCAAGTAAACACGTAAATATGAAACAGGAGGGGGAGGGTTAGAAATGGGGGCTCTATCGACCCCTCGGAGTGACGTCAGCGCGGGGGCGGGAAACCACCCCATTCATAGCGCGGGCTTCGGAGCAAGGACCGCAGCTTGTCGCAGCAGCGCCACCGAGCAGCTTTTCGGAAAGTGGTCCTCCTGGCAGGATCCTTCACAATGGCCGCTCATGTATGTTGTAAATCAGGCCACGGTGGTTATATAATAAGATTGGTATCTGATTAAAATCGCTAATCACGAAGCATTTTAATTTGAATCCATTTGCAACGTGATCAAGCCATAAAAAGAAACGTAACTTTGATGATTAATCATGATTAAAAGTACTTCGAAAAAAAGAGATATTTCTAAAATTATTAGGGAGTATTGAACTAGACATTTCTTTTTTAATCCTAGCATATGTTTTGTCATAATGAATAAAATACATCATAAAATAATTGAAGCTATTTAATCCCTAGATAGTAAAACTGAATAGTTCTAATACTACAAAATATATTTTCATTTTAATAAATAAATAGCAACAACCTTTATCAAATTTGAGAGGGCCTTATCTAATCCTTTTATCTTGGTTCAAATTTAATATTGATAGTGAAACAATTCTTCGGGTACTTTAAATGAGAAGACCGGATATCGAGGGTGAATAAAAATAAATAAATTATTTTGTTTTAATTAAAAAGGTGTTAGATATTTTCTGACAAATTACCTTAAAAAATGGCAACTTGCAATTAAAAATCTAAACAAAAGCTGTGAAGCATCACAAACGGCAGACGACCACAGCAACACCCTCTGAGAATTTTCATTTCACAAATAAATATAAATGAATACGTTCGTGGGATGTACTACACAGGTTTAATTAACAGCGGGGAGTCATGTTTTTTAATCGGACTGAACAAAGGCTCAATTATCGGATTTTTTTTAAATCAGATTGAGGATAAAAGCTTTGGGCTGGGAATTTAGATCATGAACAAAACCAGTTAATATAAATCATTAAAGAAATTAATAATTATTGAATTAAGAAATAAATTTAAATTATTTTTCGGCTTTCTACTTCTGACGCATTAAATTGCCTAAATATAAACAATTACATTAGGAAAATCACGTTATTTTTTTTTTTTTAAAAAGACGAATACATAAAAACACAGTAATAATATAATACCGCAATAACATTTGCAAAACATTAAAAGTTTTTAAACAGGCATTTTATTTTGACAAATTTGTTCCCAACCTGAACACAACGATCACAAGCTTCCAGGAAGGGATTGCTAATTACGAGCACGGAATTCAGTGAGAGCTGGTTTCGCGATATTTCGCCGACAATTAACACTCAATTAATAACGATTACTATTAAATTGAAACTGACACTTCGAAAATAAATAAACCACGACTGCAAAATATTTTAAATTTTTTTTCCCCTCAGAATTTCATTTCATGTCTAACAGAGTTCTGCATTTAATTTAACAATTTTAATCTATTTAATTTTTGTTTGAAGTATTTTTCAATCCTGTTTCTAATTTTTTTTTAAATTTATGTTTTGGAAAATACATCAAGCGTTTGTACAAAAAACAATAGCTAAAACATTCACGAATAGCATTACTTCATTAATATAACCTTCTATGAATACTATGTCGAAGAGTATCATAAAGGTTTTTTTTTTTTTAAGTCTTTCATATAACTCTCTAATTTCGCGTTTAAAAAAATACGAAATCTCATTTTCTTCCATAACCAGTAGTAGAATTAAACTACTGGTTAATAAAGTTTCCCAGGCTTCAAACTTTCAAAATGAGAGAAAAATCAGTGTGAACATGTGCGAGTGGGGATTTTTTTTTTTTTTTTTTTTTTTTTTTTTTTATAATTTTTTTTTTTTTTTTTTTTTTTTTTTTTTTTTTTTTTTTTTTTTTTTTTTTTTTTGTGCGAGTGGGGATGGGGTTCTCTTCAACTCTTAATGCAGAATTAAGTGGCACACAAATCGGGTAGAGATTTTAGCAACTAATAATCTATGGACACAATATTTTAAATATCTATTTATACTCTAACGTTATTTGAAAGAGAATAAACGTTAAGTTGTTTATATTTAATTTTTCAGTTTTGTTCTGGTTTGGAAAAATTAAGTTATTTGGGAGATTGTATAAAAGTACCTTGAAAACTAAATAAAGTATTTTCATAGAGTATGAAGCTTATCTGAAAAACATGGAGTATTTGTAAAAATTAAGTTTATAAAAGCGAATTGTCGAAATTTAGTAGAAAGGAACTCATCCACACAGTAACTGAACTAGGTAAAATAGATTTTAAATTAAATGACAATAAACAATTTATCTTGACCTTTTACATAGTAATTACTACAACTGTAATAAAAATAAAATCTGCTAAAAAAAAAACTTGAATTTTTTTTTTACAATGGGATACTACACTTTTTTGTGTGCTTAATATTTTCGTAATCTGATCATAGATGGTTTAAAAATGTGGATGAAGGATTGGATCTTTTCAGCAGGATATGGATTAACTAAAAAAAATATGAGTTAACAATAATATAGCATTAATTAATATTGAGGAAATTAGAGGGTTGTTTTCATTTTAGAGTAAATGCGTTGAATTTTGTACCTTCGCTGACCGTCATTCTTACCATCTTCCAACCATGAATCACTAAGTGTCAATTATTAATCTTTCAATATCTATATAATTTGATATAGAATAATTATGATGAGAATTGGATATAATAGCCAAAAACAGAGAGATATTATTTTTTTTTTATTAATTGAGATTTACAAGGGTACAAAAAAAAATTACAATAAAATAAGTAAATTTGATGAAAGTTTTTGAACATTTGATAATCTTGGGAAGGAACCACCCAATGGTGATACTGGAAGTTCATCTTCTTTTCAGGGACCTCGGAGGATTATTATGGATTGTCGGGGATGAGAGATTAAAAACTAATAAGTTAGGATGGGTAAGGAGTTTGGAATGAACGGACGTATATCTGTTTCGGGTCAAATCTGCAACGATAGGGATGTTAAGATCAAAGAAAAATTTAAACCTTTAAATTTCAATTTTAATGCATGGTAGTGAAAATAGGCAGATTATATGAATATTTTGGGATTTATTTTCATGATGGACTTAGAACTGAAACGTTGGAGGAAATAAAAATAAATGAAAGGATGGATTTAAAATAAATTTTATAGTTGTTTTTTTTTCTTCAAGAACGAACTCCCAACAAAGATGAATAACAACTACTCTCTTCAAATATATTAAGAAAGAAATGTCTATATAGCTGTAAACTTAATAAGAACTGTTCAAGACGGCCCCTCATGAGCGGGATCAGGTGAACACAGAATTCTAGACCGTGAGAATTGCAATGTTTTTAACAGTAGACTTTACTCAATCCACGACGTTATACCAACGTTTCACATTAGAAATATTTTAGTAAACGTAATCGGAGTTATAAAGTAAGCATTTTACGGCTGTAAATGAACAGAAAACTAATATTTTTTATTTTTATTTTTTAATAGTCAGTAGACGAAACGGAAGTGATGCATTGCTTGCAGTCTATAGTTAGTGAGATAAATTAGTATTCCTGAGGCTGACAGCGAGAACACGTGGAGAGGATTGTGAATAAGCTTGGATGATAATAAATTTAAGTCCGGCTCGGTTTGATTCAATAGTATCAATTCTAAAATTTTATTTATAACTGAATAATTTCATAACAAATAAATAAATAAAAAATATATAATTTTTTAAAAGTGAAAACTTAAATTAACCATAATCAAATAAATAAAGTACTAATTAATTTATAAACCGAATAATTTAATAACAAATAAACAAATAAAAAATATATAATGGTTTTTTAAGCGAAAACTTAAATTAAGCATAATCAAATAAATAAATTACTAATTAATTTATAATACTTCAAACTAACTAATACGGGGCTGGATTGGAACAATGCGCTGTGAACAGGACCTAATGTCAACAGCCACTGAATCTCAGCTTTCATTGAATCTTTAATTAATAACCAAATTAATTATTCAGCCTCCTGTAACAGTTCCACAGCAGCAACAGCTAGTATTTGAAAAATAATATAACAGCTAGAAGAAGGACAGTGAATATATTTTGGGCTAAGACAAAAACAAATTTAGAGCATGCAAATTTCAAGCATAAGAGAGGATAAAGCGTATAAATTTTATTCTTTACGTTTGGCTAAAGACAATGAAGTAAATGAAAACGTCCAAGAAAACTGTAATTGATTGAGCAGATTTCATTCCGGTCTCATCTAAAATTATTTTCATAAATAAATAATTATCTAAGACTAATTATTTTCCAAATTTTTAAAATAAACTCTTATCACTAACTAGTTTTCATAGAAAAATCTGTTATTACTTACTTAAAACTTTATATAACTTTCCTTTATTGTTTTAATATTTCAAAACTCCAGATTTCACTTTTACATTCAACGACTCATTTAATATCATCAGTTTAATGGTAAAAGCGATCCAGTTACCTTGAAAAAAATTCGATGATTTATACCACTAAATTATGACATAATGTGTATTACAGATTGTTATTTTTTTCTTCAAAAGTTTAAAGAAGGATTTGTGCACTTCTCCCTTCCTCAAAAAAATAACTATTAAGTAGAGGATTCAAAATCAATATCTGAATTGTGTTGGTGTTGGAGAACCAAGAAAAGCCTAGGGTGGTCTCAATTTGTTTATCCCACATTTGTGTTAAACATCGTCGGGTAATGCGTGTTATATTGTTGATTCACATGAATTTTATAACTTTGAAATGAGTATTAATAGGTAATAGTTAAAAGACATCTCATCCATTGGGAGTAGAAAGCTGCGAACTGCGAAATAACGAATTCGAACGATCGTCCATTGCCACAGTATTCGTCCGGATTAGTAGTAGGCCACATGGCTATTCGGAACGGTTTTTCTGATGAAGAATTTTTCGCTTTAAAATCAACACATTTGATTCTTCGTCGTATCAAGCACAGGTGATAAGAGCAAAGACGGAAAATGATTTGACATTTACGCAAAAAAAAACCGATTCGGTGAATTTTCTCATTCTTGGCATGATCTTCAAATCGACGATGAGCAACTGTAAGGCCTGCCGTCCACTGGAAGCGGGCTCTGGGTTCGTATGGTTCGTCAGTTTTCATCCAAACAGTGCGAAGTGCGAACTAATTTTCTGGGATTTAGTTGCGACCGAGTGCGAAAAAGAGAGTGACAAGTGGACTGTGAAACGGTAATTTAGAAGAGAAGAGATGTCAGGAATGTACCGAAATGTGTTCTTTTTTAGGAGAAGTGGTTGTTATCGTCAATTTGAACATCATGTCGCAAACGAGAAAATTCACCGAAATCGTTTCTTTTTGCGTAAATGTGATTCACCCACGTTTTCGTCTTCGTCGATTTTGACTGTGCCTGATTCGGTGATGAATCAAAGGCGATAATTCCAAAACGAAAAACTAATCTGAAAACCATTCCGATATCATACCGTATACTACAAATCCGGACGAATACCAAGGCAAGGAACGATAGGTATTCGCATGATTCGCAGCTTTTCGCTGTGGGCTAATTTACCAGGTAATTTGATTTCAGTCGAAAACCTCCTTTCACAATTGTTGTCTATTCCACATGTATTTTCTTCCCCGTTGGTCCTACATACAAATATTCCCTTTCCCGAACAAGCAAAATTAATTTTTCAGAGTACATGTTTCATTCCCTTCTTTCGCACTTGTTCGCCACTGAATCTCAGCAGAACGGGATCGGTTTGCACTTACCACATGTTCAGACGAAAACTGAGGAACCATATGAGCCTAGTGGACGCGTTCCACCATCGACCCATGTATTTGGATCGTTCCAATACTTTGCAAATTTGGACGAAATGATTTTTCATCTTTTCGCAGCTTTCCGCTCCCAGTGGACAAGAGACCTAATAAATGAAGTACCTGAGGGAACTTCAGTCCATTTTGTGTTCACTTTTAGTTCACCTCCAGCGCACTAAACTCAGTTATTTCTTACGGAAAGAATTCTAATAGGGAAACTAATTTTAAAATGTTTTAATATTGCTGATTTTCAGTGCGACCTATTCTGATGGCATAAATCATCCAAAACCTGAAATATTTCTTAACGTTTTTTGCATATTCGTGCTCAAAAGGTCCGGGGAATCGAACGCCTTAAAAAAAGTTGTTAGAGGATTCAATTCCCCGTAAGAACCCGTCATGACCGAACTATGGTTTATGGAACTATCAACGCGAGATGCGGTGAAAAATGTATAGGTAAAAATGTAAAGGTCCCAAAATGTCTTGCCGATGTGATAGCATATTTCTTGTCATCACCAAACGATGAACCTTGATCTATGATTATTTAATAAAATCAAAATCATATTTATTAACCTTATTCCCTTTACCACTCGATGATCATCAAGTGGTAAATGATTCAATTATTTCATTCTTGATAAGAATTGAGTTAATTATGAAATATATTGGGAATAACCTAAGCCATATTGCGGTTTTATATTGCAATCGCATTATCTGCAAGGGCATCGCCATGCGGTCAGCCATAATGGTCTGGTCGTGGAGCCCGGTATCGCAGAGTACGTTCAAGGCAGTATGCGATATCTCGTTTTACTGGGTGCTAGGAAATTCACACGGCTACTAAATTATGTTATCGCAATTCTAAATTTAAGTTACACTGCAATTAAAGACTAAACAAAAAAGTAATGAAATAAAGATGATATTCATGAGAATATGACCATGTAACAAAAAGAGAATATTGATATACTAATCAAGGAAGTTACTTCAAAACTAAATCTCTACCTAAAAAAAAACAGAGCATCAGCGAATCCCTGAACAATAATATTATTAAAAGACTTCTTTTTTCAAAAGAACACTTCTTTTTAACGGATAATTTACAAGAAGTTCTGACCAAATATATTATGGAATAAACTACACAATAGAAAAAACATTTAAATTAAAGAGAAAAAAAAAAAGAAGAAAACTAAATTAATTTTTATTAAAACAATTAATTCAATACAGATAATATTTATAAGATAATAAAATGAGAATATTAACATATTATTCGAAGAAGTTTTTCAAAACTAAAGCTATCATATAAAGCACCAACAAATTAGTATACAAAATAAATTCTATTAAACTAACATGAACTACTACGCAGAGTGATTTTGTCTAGGTATTAGAATATAAAATATAAAATCCCTATTGTTAAAAGACTTTTATTCACACTTCTTTTTAAAAGATAATTTAAAAAAAGTTCTAACCAAATATGCTATGAAATAAAATAAATTAAACACAACGAAAAAAAAGGACACAACTAAATTAATCTCTTTTAAAATATAGTAAACTGAAAAATATACTAATAATAAGATAAATTGTTTTATCTAACACTATCTATGAATGCACACCAAACAAATAACTAGTAAATATATCCAGGATAATGTTGTCAAACTGTCGTTCGAATTTATGAATAAAATGCATGAATACTCATATTAATTTTAAAAATTATAAAATTAAGTTGAATGGAGATGATCTTAATTCTTTTCAATTGTTATCAAGTTAATTTATTTTTTAGCTTCCAATATTTCATCTTAATCTATTCCAATCATCTAAATCCTCTTATTCAATCTTTATCCAGTTCTACTCACCCTTACAATCCATCCCAAAGGTTGAAACGGAGGTGGCCATGAAATCTTAATATAAAATTTCGTATTTTATTTAATCAATGAATCAAAGTTAGTCATTTTACTGATGTTACTTTATTTTAATTTATTTATGTATAAATTGTGGCTATATTTAAACATTTATTTTATAGTATTTTGTTATGAATGTGCAACTTTATATCACTATTACTAATTTCCTATGATGGTGGTAGATTGTAATATTAAATTATAAATAAATAAAAAACATTTAAACATAAAAAAATGTCTTTTAGTTTCTCATTTCTTTGAAACCTTACCTGTTATTAACAAACATTACACATTTTTAAAGTCTATGAATCTATAAATTCATAGATCTATAAAATTAAAATTACATATCAATTCCAATGGCTAAATCGAAGAAAATATTTTTAAATAATAATGAAACCAAACTGGAAAAAAATAATCCTTTTATAGCAGAGGTGAAACCCTCCACCATACAAAAGCAAGCACTCATTTTCACCTCCACTGAATATGTAAGTACTCACTCACTTAACAGAAGCTCTAGAAGTTACCAGACAGATCTCAGGATCCAAGCCTTAAAGCAAGTAAGAAGAAAAAAAAAATTGAGGATCATAAATGAAACTAAATTGTTCGACGGAACAAATTATAATTTAAATTATTCTAATACAATTTAAATTTAATTAATTTGTCTATTGCAATACGCAAACATTAATGAGCCAAAAGATTTATAAGACTGCAATTCCATTACCAATCGTACCTACCAGACCAGTATACCGACCTTTGTTACCCATTGGCAGGTATTTTGTATTTGCACCAAGTGGGAAAAATTTGTATTTAGATCATACATATTATATAAATTTTTGTTGACGGTTAAAAGTAGGGAAAAAAACATTTTTTTTTTCATCCAATAAATTTAAGCTATAACGAATTTTTCTGGATGTAACACCTCTGTATAAAAACCTACGATATCGCCCGCAATAAAACATAAAAGCGTAAATAAAATAATGGCCATCATAAATATATAGATACCTCGCTACATCGGCCCTACGCCGGGTCGATAAACGACCACTCATATTATAATCGGGTATCAGAGGGGTGGCCCTGCATTGTCTGTCGGGAACCGTTGGCATTAGGGGTCGTAACAATATGCTACGCGCTGCATCACCGGCATTGAACCATTGGTCCTTGTTAGAGTGAAGTGAAAAAAAAATTATATAAGTGAATTTAAGGTCTCGTAAATATGCTAAGAACTGTAAATTTCGATAATTTATTATGCCATTTAAAAACGTGAGTTGAAATAGTTTATTTCAAACGATTAACTATAAAACAACGGAAATGGGTGCTATTTCTGATATTGTGTATGCTTTAGTGGTTGAGATAAAAATATAGTTTACATGCTTTATAGATATAAAAGTTGTTATAAAAATAATAAACAGAAAGTTCACACTGAATCGATATATTAAATATAAATTAAGTTTATGCGCCCTGTATATTTGTGGTTTAGACCAACAACAACCAATATCCATTTCTAGAGGACTCTAGTATTTTATGTAAGGTTGTCTGTCAAAGATTAAACTTTAACTTGCAAAAATGAAAAATGTTCTGAGAAAAGCCAGTAACAATTTTTTTTACCTCAATAACACATGTCCATTCTCGTTTAAACCTTCAGTTTCGGTTTTCCGTATTCATTTTCCAACTTCGGAATTTTTACATTGTTAGTTTGCTCCAAACACCCGACATTTACAAAAAAAAGCTTGTTAACGTATGCTTCTGTAACCTTTCAGACAAGTTTTTTTACAAAATGTTTTTATCTTATTTTTCGCACTTTTTCAAAGCAATAGCAATAATTGCTTCATTAGCAAAGCAAAGCCCAGGATATTCTTGGTCCGCAGAAAAATGTGTTTAAACTTATTTATGTAAAATATGGCACAATCACATCACCGGAAAAGTGATAATCAGGTTTAAAATGGTCAGATGTAGCATTATTTTTATTCAAAATCAATTATTAATTTTGTAAACCCTATAGTAACTATATTACTAGCTAATACTGTTAGCATTTATGTATAAACACACACACACACACATCAATAGGAAAAAAATTGTTAGCCCCTTTTCGAAAATTTACATTTACCTACTTTCTTTTGGTAATCCCTGAAAATTGAAATAGAAAATTGAAATCTGAAAATAGATTTAACAAGTTCTGAAAAGAATCGGTTCACATACATTTCATAACTTTATTTTTATTAAACATTTTAATTTTTTTCTAAGGATAAAATTACTCACAGTCGTTTAGGCAACTTTTCAGCAGTTTAAACAAATTTATTGTTGTTAATTATACTACCAATATAAATTTAAATAATCACAGCAAAATATGAGAAGGGCATTTTATAAGTTATTATTTTTTACAGGTTAATTTATGTTTATAAAATTCCTGCAATCTGTTTTCACTGTTTTTACTAAAAATAAATAAATATACTATTTTGAATTTTTTTTTTTTTTTTCAGGCCCCTTCCGACTATTCATTTTTCTGATTTACTACTATTTTCTTTATTTTTAATAATAAAAACCTTACATAGTAAACAGTTTACTGTATAATACATATATTATTGTATGTATTATATACCATCTTCAGAATTGAATTTTAAATAACAAAGATGTTACATGATATTTTGTTACCCAAAATAATGCCTCGGAAGAGAGACCTAAGAGTATAAAGAAACCTTTCTTCACGTTTGATAAGCTATTTCAGCAATATATTTCTGTATTAGGTAAGAAATCCGGTGAATTACAATTATTTAAATTATACAAATGTGGATTCATTAATAAAGTTAAGTAATAAATTAATGAACGTCAATGTGTCAATGGTTGTATATTTTATACAAATGGCTGATTAATTTAATACCCATATAATTCATTTTATATCAATAATATACTAAATGGAACGATTCCTACGCAATACATTTACGCTAATATAGATCATTGTCTAATAGAAAGTATATAGACCATAACAAATCCTTGATTATACAATCTCAGACAAAGTGATACGGCATTACCCGAAGTTTCGCAACTTGCAAAGCGACAGCATCACAAATTTACATAATCTAGGCAGGGCTCCACCCCCGACATGACCCACA
Source organism: Halyomorpha halys (assembly GCF_000696795.3). Taxonomy (NCBI): domain Eukaryota; kingdom Metazoa; phylum Arthropoda; class Insecta; order Hemiptera; family Pentatomidae; genus Halyomorpha; species Halyomorpha halys. Next base: position 2,124,755 of record NW_027107309.1, on the reverse strand, counting down.
TTTTGGACCACTGGCCATACCGTTCCAATAATGTCGCCATATTACATAAACCATACACACGTCAATCAATAATTTGTTTTCACAATTCAACTGAAATAAAATATGGAAGAATAACCATTTGTCATAAGGTAAATGTTTCGATCAAAATGTTTAAATAATTACAAATCCAATTACGGACATATATATATATATATATATATACCTCGGACGACTTTTCAGTTTCCGGGCAGTTGTTGCAAGTAAGATAGAACTGTCCTAAGACAAATTTTACTCGGTATAGTGCAATCACAGGAAGAGTGGTCATCCATATGTTATTGTCTTCGAGTAAATCAGAAATAAATTATTTCGGATCAAAAAGTTTTGCAATATGATGATTGTATATTGTATTTTGAACCATAATCAATCTGATTGATGGTGAGTAATTTGCTATACCATATTTAAGATTAAAACATAACCTAAAAAGTTGTGTAAGTTTAATCCAAAAATCATGTACTTTAGATCAAGACTGTTGATGTACCAGTATAATCAAGATGATACTTGCATGTTGTAACAATTAGTTCATTATTTGTAAAAAGTAATACGGCACGAAGTGTGAACAGAAGAAAACCTACTGGCCCTGTTTCGATGCAAAAACGACGGAAACCGGAACAACAGAAAAATGGATATCTATAAAAAAATCTAGTGAGGTTTATATGTATCTTAATGTTTTCAAAATATTCTCATGCAATAAACTTATAATACAACACTAGCAAAGAAAGATATCAGGAAGGTTATTACAATTATTTAAAAAAAAAAAATTTTAAGTTCAAGGACACTCTTAAAGAAAATATTTGAACCCGCCTTAAAATGTAAGTAGAATTTTTTTTCATATTTTGGAAGATTCCATCTATAAAGACTTAAGAAACAAGATGAGAACGACCTGATTACGGTATATAATTATTCAAAAATATTGTACCTTAAGGTTGACAACATGACGTCAGCAAAGCGTGGAGAACTAATTACAACAGTATGCCAATGCTTTAGAAAATCATATTTGATCAGTTGACGTATACCAGCATGAATAATGAATGTACACGTTAAATGATCGAAGGCACACAAGGGAGTAATCCATGCAAAATTATGTTCTTGTACCACTGATCACATTAATAAAAAAAAAATTTTTTATTTAACTGTTTAATATTAAAAGCTTAAAAAAATACATAGTGCGTGGGGATAATGGTACTATTAGGAAAGAATCTCTCAATTGTTATATTGAAAAAAAAATACAAAGTAAATTGTGATAGTAGATTTCCCTATAAATATTTGAAAGAAAATAGAATGAAAGAATAGATTTAAATTCAAATTTTGGTGCTAAAACGTAGAATCTAATGACCTCATACCAACTAAATTCCATATAAATCTTTCTAATCATCCAATTTTTTGGTTCAATCCTTATCTAGTACCCTATAATCCACCTCGTGGGTTAAAACTGAAGTGGCCAAGAGATATATTGCAATATAAACTCGACTATTGGAGGTTTGGTATTCCTGTAGTTTGAGGCTCTAGCACATTTACTCAGCCTCCACTGGCTTTGCGCCCTGCTCTACTCTTCATGCGTGGGGGGTAGAGTGGGCTCTGAGATCCTAAGGTCAAGAGTGTGAATATTGAACGTAATGGCATAAATGTGACTAATGTTTTTATTTTTGTTATATTAGTTCAATTTATTTATTTATCTATTTTACTTTCTCCTCAATTTATTTTCTTAATTTACTTTATAATTTTGGTATCGAAGTGATCTTTTATCACTATTACTCGTTGTCCAAGTTGTAGTAGATCGTAATATTAATCAATAAATAAATAGCTTTGTAAAAAAAAATCTAAAATCTAAAATTCATAACATTAATGGGTTCTCTAATAGGTCAGAAACCTCAGTAAAGTTTTCACGAAGAATAAATAAAAAATATTTTGCAGGTCTAGAGAATTTAGATTCCGAATTGGATATATATTCATTGATAACGCATTGAACTGATGTTGATTTCGTCTTGTAAGATATGATAGATCCGGGATCAAAAAAAGCAAATATAAAATTGCTACAAACTAACTACAAAAGTGGAGGAAGCATGTAGAATGCGATGAGGAATGAGAATGGGAAATTGGGTCCGTTATGAGGGGCAGTGCAATGACTCCAGCGGTTCGTCTGAGTCAAGCTGTCGGGTCTTTGACTTCCTTCTCTCTACATGTCGAGGGAGTCACAGCTAACGGTCGGAATAAACTTAACGACGATTCTCATTGGATGTTAGGGCTGGGGTATGTAGGGTGAATATCTAGTAGAGCAAGGAGCACTGTAAAAAACCGACTAGGAAGGGTTCATACGGAGCACTCCCTTACTTCATACTGCAACTGTCACGGGTAATGTACAGGAGAAATTAGATATCATTGGGGATTGTACAAAAGGGGAGAAGAGAGTAATGGTTAAACTTTAAATGTACTTACTGAGAAGAAAACTTTTTATATCAGAAATTATAAGAGGGGTTCATGTTACGAGGATCTCCTAACACCGAGAGTTGGTCATCGGTGGTCAGGCATTTTTATTGCTAGTTCTATCATAAAAGAGCGCTGTCAAATAAATCACAGTTAGACCAAGTGGGCCCTGAAACTCGGGTTTCTCGCCTCGTTAACCAGGCTATCACAGGCCCTTCACTTGTAACAAGTAGCAACTTCCAGCAGGAAAATTCATACGTTTCAGGTAATGGTAATACTGATAAACATATTCGTATATTTAATGCACATTTCAAATAATTATAATACAATGAAAACCATATTTAAAGAAATAAATACAAATCTATCATGGAATGGCTAGTCAATAATATTTAAATTACAGAATATGTTTGGTTGGTTGGAAAGAATCTCTGGAACATTCTAATGACCTATGTACAAATAATTTATTGTTAACAATAACTTTTTTACATAATAAGGCAATAAAATCAACGATATATTTTTTTTCTAATTACACAACGTACAATAACTTTCCAGGTACCGGTGACTCAAGCGTGGGAGTCGACCGCCATATTGTGACCGAACAAGGGGGGAGGGTGGAGCAGCGTGACTAAACTACGAGGCTTTTCTAGACTACGGCCTCTCTTCTGTGGTCGTGGTTCTGGAGGTGATGAGGTTCCAGCCCCCAGGATCTTATCCAGCCTCCCAGGCGAACATCGCTGTAGGTAGTCTTTGGAAAGAAGGAGAATGCACGGATACTAATTTAACGGAACCGTGACTCAGCAATTAATTATTCTGGTACAACTAGTTTTAAATTTTTAATTTCATGATTTCAACAAGAATGCCTCTTCATTTGTTCAAACAGATCCACTTGTTAACCAATTCTGAAAAAAATCAATGGTTAATCAGCATTTCTGAACAAAAATCCATCGTTGAATATATAAATGCTGGAGCTGCACACACGTATGCACAAATCTTCTGATAGATTCCGTCTGACTTTTAATTCAAAGCTGATTTCTCTGGTTAAAATAGTTTTGTAAAAGGTAGTTTGAAATATATATA